>NW_008665509.1:99420-189139 GCF_000695815.1 Acanthisitta chloris
CAGCAACAAGATTCACAGCTGTTCCAGTTTTGAAGTCTTTCTTTACAGTCAGTCAAGCACCACACAAGTGTACTACTACCACATATGGATTACTCAGATATGAAAGTAGGTAAGAACGCATATAAACTAGCTATATTACTATGCAGAATAATCTTATAAAGCAGTGAAAGCAGGTGTGAAATTTTCTTCCATGTTTAACATACCTGAGAAAGAGGGCTACTCTGAGTGACATGTAGGAAAGCAATTAGTTCATGGTGTGATGGAATGTGCGTAGAGAGTCACAAACCCCTTCATAGGATTTTTATTTAGAAGCAACAGAGTATTTGTTTGCTGTGTATACGTCCTTTGAGGAGAATTAATGTTGATTCTTTTGTCCTCAGTTTTGTCACTGCAAAGATTTCTGTGCATTCTGCACTTTGCTCAGTTTCTCTCTCTATGCTTCAAATTTCTCTAGTACTATGGGAAGAGAGTTTTTGAGGCTAATAATTTAGAAACTTTTCAGATGTCATCTGGAAAGTGAAATTTATCTCACTATCATCTGAGCTGTAGGAATTAGCTTGCAAGGTTAACAGTGAAATAAAAAATGGGGTTTGGTGTGATCTTTTATTGTTTGTGATTTATTTGTGGTAATAACCTCTGTCATACAACTGATCACTTTACAAGTGTTCAAAAGGGACATTCTTTGCTCTAGGGAACTCACAGCATAAGGAAAACTAGTCAAGGGAACAGGGGGACAATGACAGACAATTTAAAGCTTTGAAGGTGATGACAAGGAGCTTAAATTTGATGTGATAGAAATGGAAGGCTTCAAAGAAGGAGTGACTTGACATGCTCAAATTGACAGGTAAGGAATATGGCTGTTGCAGCTGTGTTTTGCATGGAATGAGGGGAGTCTTTTGGCAAGTCAAGTAACAGGATTTATCCATTCTCAAGGTGGGATATAATAAGGGTCTGAGTAATAGACTTGTCTATAGGAAACACAAGCAGGATCTTGGAGGTATTAAGAAAGAGGTAGTGGTAGAACTGGTGTGTCTGAGCTGTATGGTAGAGGAAAGAGCAAAGTGAAAATTAACTCAGAGGTTGGACATGTAAGTGATGATGAAAATCAGTAGAATGATCGTCTTGCACAAAGAAGTGGAAATGCAGAAACAAAATGTTTATAGGGAAAAAGATGTGGATTGTGGCAGTGCTGTATAATATCCAGGTACTTTGTTACTGGACATTGAAAAATAAAATTGGAAGTGCAACAGCTTTCACTTCAGTTTTCCAGGCTATGGGACAAAGGCACAAGGCAAATTTTCCTCTCTGTGAAGGTCATCAGCAGTGCAGAGCAGGACTGTGTACACTGTGGAAAACACAGGAGGAGTTAGAGAAAGGAAATTCAGTTCACCATGAACTGGGTTTAAAACTCCTCAAAGCAAAGTCACAAGAATTTTACTGACAGGAAAGAGTTCATTTCAGGTCTCAGCAGTCAGTGAGATACAGAGAAGCTGTGTTCAACTGAAATGTAGGCTTTCTGGCTGAAGAAAGGGCTGTAGAAAACTCAAAGTCAAGCTAAATAATTTTAGTACCTCAAGTCAAGTTCTAGAATATTTCAGCTGTCTTCCACATACAGCCAGAAGCACCCTTGCCTGAACAACAACGGGCTAACTAAACAGAGAACTGACACAAATCACAGCAGCATCGTAATTTGAAGTTATTTTGGTTGCTTGTAGATGATTATTTTTTTTGAGGAGACTTTGTTTGGGTGTGAGGAATCAAGGCTTAAGGAGATCTTGTTATTTTGGAAGCATCCTGATAAGACTGCTGAGACTCAAAGCCACAGCTTGCTCTTGTCAGAAGAGTTTTCTGATCAAATGACTTCAGAAGAGTTGTCTTTGGGCAAGCATCTAATTATGAGGCAGTACCTATAGGGATGTCCATTTCATCAATATGTATCTTCTTAGCTACCCTGAAGGTTGAGGAACTCTTTCTTCTTGGCAATATCAGAGGAAAATTTGAAAATTATGAAGTGCTTTTTTTCTCTAGATTTCTCTATATCCATTTTTTTCTGCTTCCTTAACTTGAAGGATATGAAGTCTGTGACAAAACTTATTCTGTTGCAGGTTAATTGTGCATGTTATTAAAAAGAAAAGGTAAGAAAAATCCTACAAAAATCAATTAACAGTCAGATAGCACTTAGACATACTAGAAACTTGTTGCCAATGTAGGAATATATGGACAGCCAGGCCCAGATGATTTTAACCAGTGTCACCCCATAACAAAAAATCATGATTTTCCACTCTTTTTCATGATTCTTTTCTTATCCTTGAGCTTTATGAAGCACATTTATTTTAATTTAATTTTAAGTTACCATCCAAATAACATGGTGACTGAATGTCAGACTAGAGTGAAATATGCTCTTTTCTACTATAGGCTTTCACACAGGTTTTTAATTCCTCTGATATTGCAGATTACCTCTTGTGTCTGAGCTCTCATAGTGAAATGTGCTGCAATTCTCTCTGGCTGTCTTGTATGTTTATAGATTGCCTCTTTAAGAAGTAGGAAAGTTTTCATTATTTCGCAAACATAACCCTTAAATTAAGGTAATGGAAGAAGTGAGAGTCACCCTTTGCTACTGTACTGGCTCAAGCAGCATTAGACTTCCTGTTGCACTTGCTCATGATGACCAGAAAGTACTAGATTTTTTTTTTTAGAGGAGTTACTGGACAGTGGGACAGGACAAACAGAAAACATCCTTTAAGACACCCTTTATTAAAGGCAGAGGGAAGAAAAAGAGAGAATGTATCAGGATTGTCGTGATGGAAATCATAGTCTTCCTGGGAGTCATTGGCAGTTACTGCAAATAAAACTAGTGGGCAGGAGCTGTACTGACTTATGGCTGGTCAGAACATTAACATGTTTGGTGGCATTTTTATTTTGATAATGTTGCAGAGACTTTGCCAGCATCCATCAACTGTGTTTTAAAGGGAAATGGAGCTTAAAGCATTTGTGCAGGTACACTGTGATTTCATTGCAAGAATGATGTAGTTTTGCAGGTACTTCTTCATGATGGTCATTACTTTCAAAGTTGCACAGTGAAGATTTCTAAGTATTATTAACTCACTTGGTTTTGTTTCCTTATCTCTTAATATAGCTGCCTGACAACATAGACCAGCTTTCACTTTAGGTCATGTTACTCAGTGGTGATATCTTTGTCGAGTTTTTGTTCCTTTTTCCATGGAAGTATCTTGGAATGGACAACATGGGAAGGGAAAACTCACAAGGAAATGGCTATATGTTCAGAATAAAATAAGTATCTATCTGCCATACTGTCATATTCTGTTTACTTACATATTATTTGCATTTCTTTTACAAAGTAAATGTAATGTGCTGGGTTTTAGCCTTGGAAAAGAAAACATGCAAAATGCGGACAGACCGAAACAGCAATTTGTAATATAAGAGCTCTTCTACAGTAGGTATTATTATCATTCTAGGGACAAACTCTTGGAGTTTTAACTTCTCTGTCTACAAGTGTTATTGCTGTTAAGTGTATGGATGACCAGCTGCAGTCATTCACCATGTAAGAGTAAGGCAATCTTTTTTTTACATATTATGTAACTCTTCCAGTAACTGTACATATATCTATAAAAACAGATTAAATGTCACTGGGTAATAAGATAGCTGAAAGCTCTATATATAGCAAAAAGATTTTTAAAATAAGAAGCACAAAGGTTAGAAAACAGGAGATGATAGATTAATAAGAACTTTAGAGATGTGGAAAACAGAAGCCCAACTTATACAATGAGAAGTTATCCCATACAAGACAGTCTGTCTCCCTAGAATGGCATCTTTATTCTCCATGTTAAATTCTAAAATCAACAGTTATTTGTACATTTTGATAAACACTTGACAGTTCCTGCTCTGTGTCCAAACTAGTATTATTTGGATGGATTTAAGTAAGAAGGTGTAGTAAAGAGAGACTGTGCAAGAGAAAGGAATGTAGTTGTTTTTATTCTGTCCCATCTTTTTATGTAGTAGTAGTCCACAAATCTTAAAAAACCCCAAAAACATAGCAGATGCATGAAATGTGAAAAAATAGTTATTGGCAACTATAAGTCCATTGCTTTCAAAGTTTTAGCAAAACCAGTACATATAAAGACAGATATAGAAGCAAATTTTTATGCTTTTTTTTTCTGATGTATATGCTTTTTCAAAATGTTTATGTATTCTTGGAATTTAGCAGTATGTTTTGAGGAGATAGTCTTTAGAAGGCTCTGTCCCATGTACTACACTCTGCGTATTAGAGCTGACTTCTGAGCTTTCATAAGAGTAGCAAAAGATTAGCCATTTTGGGGCTTCCAGAGATGAAAATAAAACTGGATAGATTTCTTTTTTTTTTTTAAATTTCCATTTCATGCTTTCATTTCACATCAGATAAATGTTAACAAAATCTTTGTTAGTTTAAAAAAATAGCAAAGTCCAATTTTTTTTATTCAGAAGCATAAAGGCATATGGATATGTTGGTAAAGCATATGGAGACCCTTATGTAAAGACAAAACAAAAGCAAAATAAAGTTACTGACTGACCCCCTGAGGTGCAGCACATTAAGAGCATGTGATGGAATGTTGCCAATTCTCTTTTCTTCTGAAGAACAAAAGTCCCTTTATATCCTAAACAAGTAAAAACAACGCAGACAGTATACATCTGGTAGCAGCAGTGTGTTGCACACTACTTGAGTATCTGGTTTTATACTGGTTATGTTGACTCAGTGCTCAGACAGTAGTGACCCAAAGTTCATGATAATTACTGTATTACTCTAGCTGATTTATTCCACAGGAGTGCAATGCACTTTTTTCTTGCACTGTGTGTCAACACTATATGAAGATTGCTAATGTAGGAACATCCTTTCTGTTAACAAAGATCTTTACCCTAAAATGATTTTTTCCCACTGCAGTAACTTAGCTACATTTGGAGATAAACCTTCACTATCGGAGTCCAAAAACATAGTCTACTTACTCTAAATTTTATGCAAATCTTTGGTAAATTTTACTTCTTTAGTTAGTAATGGTTCATATCTCCTGTTTTCATTTATGGCAGCCATTTAGACACACCAGCTGTGCAAAGGTAAACATGTACTTCAAAAAATTAAAACATTTATCTTTGCTGAACATAGTATCTATTAATAGCTTGCTCCTAATGTATTTGAATCAACCTCTGGGATCTGCTGTAACTGACACACACTGTCATTACTAAATTAAACATGCCAGAGCTGTTATGGCATATCCATACACTCATAATACATTTTCACACACTTTTCATGTTCTCCAAGGCAGGGTCAGCATGACTGTAGGCAGACTGCCTAATAGAAACAGTCTTCAGTGTATGCTAGCCCCTGAACTGTG
This sequence comes from Acanthisitta chloris, assembly GCF_000695815.1. Classification (NCBI taxonomy): domain Eukaryota; kingdom Metazoa; phylum Chordata; class Aves; order Passeriformes; family Acanthisittidae; genus Acanthisitta; species Acanthisitta chloris. The sequence goes on from NW_008665509.1 coordinate 104,805, forward strand.
GCAGGAAATTGTTAGGGAGCACAATGGTCACCACAGCCCAAAAGCATATTCTAGTGATTTAATACTAGAGACCACTAATTCTTGGTACCCAGGGACATTCCATGTCACAGTAAAATGTACTACTGTAGGTGTAATCAAGGAGCACTTCTAATGAGTCATCTTCTAGGCTACTGCTGTCTCTTGATTCTGAGTTATTTTTAGAGAATATTGCTCAGATAATTGAAAACATTGCTTGGATAAAGTGACCTCCTCACTGAGTGTTACCCCTTTTCAGAGTACACACACAGACTAGCACTCATGTATCACTGTGCACTTTGTTAAAAAAAAATGTTATCCTCTTTGGTGATTTTGAGCTCTGAGAGCTTTCCAGCATTGCCTTCTAGCAGATGGCTAATGAATTGTGTTGACTTTTTTTAAAGGACTCAGAATTGAGAACTCAGAATCAATAAAGATGCCTTGAAAACTTCAGGTTCTTTTGACAATAACAGTCTCCATTTTTATGCTATCTTTTTATGATGTCTTTAAAATTATTAACCAAAAACTCCATAATGATTACTGTTGCAGTTTAATAGTTTTGTTCTTACAAAAAGAGTAGAAGCTGCACAGCTGCTCCATATTGAAGCAAGTCCTTCTAGATTAGAAGCTGCACAGCTGTGTGTGCTTCCTGGTATAGCTCCATATTGAAGCAAGTCCTTCTAGAAAGTTTCTTGTTTTCCCTCCCCAAATATGGGAAGGACTTGCACAGTCTATTTCCTCTTAAGTGGCCAGAAGTAGTTGCTGTGCACACCTCTATTGTGTGGACCCTTGAATAACAGAAAGTTGGTCTCTGCCTGTAATGCATCTGAAGTTTTTGTAGTGTCTCCATTTTGGTTTTGGAGAAGATCTTGTTAAGCATTAGGAAAGCAGGTTACCATGGATAAGTGTGTCCAGCTCTTAGCATAAAACAAATAGACGAGCAATGCTTGGCCCCAAGCCATGACTGAAAAGCAATTGGGCAATGCATGCTACTTGTCATAATTCGTTTTGCAATTTGTTGGATGCAATTCCTCTGATATGGAGAATTCATCTTCTACTCCCACCTATGATTTTTTAAAAGGCAATGGAATTTAAATTGAGAACAGTTTCCCAGACAGCCTTAGCATTCCTTAAATGCTAAAGTCATTTCTGCTGTTCACTGGAGATGGGATAGAAAAGAAATTTAAAAAACCTAGTTTATGCTGGTCATCTTATCAATTTGCTGTGATTAGATTCAAAATTCATAAATTATCTGTTATTGCTTATCAATAAGCACCAAATGGAGTTGTATATTTTTTACCCTGTGAGTGTTCTTAAATGTTAGACTAATGGAAACAAATACAGAATATCTTTCCATAGAAGGATGTGCTAACAAACTTTGAAATGAAATGTCGATGACATAGATTTAGTCTTGAGAGTGAATTCTATTGCAGATAGAGCGAATTTTACTGCAGATAGAGCAATTTTTTCATTTTCTTCCCCACCCCTTGATTGTTCACTCATGTGACAAGGGTCTATGTTATATTCCTGCATTAGAAGATTAAAGTATTTTCTGAGGCTTATGTAGAGTGTCCCTGCAAGTCCCAGACCATCTTTTCACGCCTGTCTATGCAATCCCATAGAGCAGGGTTTGAGATGGAGTCCACAATGAGCAGGAGGAGACCAAGAAAACCAATAGGTTTGCTCCTACACAAATTTAGCAGCCATTCCTCAGAGAGCCTAGGCTTGGGAGAAACCAAGGGGCTGCTGCTCTGCAACATAGTCAAGCAAGAAAGATACCTTTCATCCTGGCTCTATTACTATCAAGTCTTTCTGCTAATAAATGCTTTTGTCCCATGGCAATATAAATGTACCACATTATTAAAAGGCACAGAAGAACAGAAAAGCTGGAAATTACAAGACTCTCTATGCATGAAGGGAATTTTCCAGAAGACTTACATTGCTAATACATTCAAATCTTTTTAACATGGTGCCCAATTTTATCTTTTAAACTTCTTACAATTTGATGATATGATGAATTAAGACTGTTTCAGCGCCTGATGTTATCCCAAGCAGTAGGTAGCAGCAATGTTTCCTCTACAGATATATAAATAACTTCTTTTAAGGCTTTGACCCTCCAATGGTTTTGATGTTAGTTTAGTAAACCAAACGTTCTTATTTCTGTAGTACAAGGTGGCTACCTCTGTTTGAAGGCACATGCAGTCACAGTGTAAAGATCCTTCTACTGAATGCTCAGAGAGAAGCTCTGGCTAAGTCCTAACCCATTGAGCTGCTTGTTTTGAATCTTCTCTCATGACCCCTTAATGCAAGTAGTTTACAGTGTTATTGTTTTGTTTGGTCTTAGTGGTGCATGATGGTAGTGAAAACTCTCTGCTTGTTAGTCCTCTACATCAGTGGGTACTTTAGCAATTTGGCTATGGTATGCACCCAAATTATTGCTGCTTCCTCAGGGACATTTTAGTTGTGCAATCATCATCTTCGGAATTTAATGCCTCTTTTTTTTGTGCTTGTTATAGGAGAAGAATTTTACTATTTAGATAACAAGTGATGGATACCAGGTACAGTGAGGCTGTTTCTGACAGTTTGGTAGATGAGCTAGAATTTATCATTTGCGCATACACAGTTTATTAGAATATTGGGTTCTACAAACACTCCTCAGAATATTTCCCAGTCTCCTCAATATGACCTACAGATACCAGTTGGGTGGGATATGTAGGGGAGGTTTAATAATGAAATAAAGCAATATGACCTACAGATATCAGTTGGGTGGGATCTGTAGGGGAGGTTTAATAATGAAATAAAATATAACAGCAGATTAAAGGAAAAGAAATTGGAAGCTGGCAAAAGCTGGCTATTTGTTGTTGAAGTACAGGATCAGCTGGAACAGCTGACATCTTACATCCATCTTGCACCATAGTCTGCCAGCATTGCGTGTTCTACAGAAGAATTTTGAAAGGCTCAAACTAATTCTATGTGCAAGCAGGATATTCACTATCAGTTTTACTCAAATATAACATCTTGGTTAGAATTGTTTTGTCCTCTTTCACTAGCCTCTATTAGGCTGGGTTTTTTTGTTATTTTTAATATTGACAGCAATCATAATGACACCTTACTTAAGGTAAGAATACAATATGTGTACTGAGATAATGGAGAAATGCAATTTTAGATACTTTTAAATTTAATCATATGTGGTTTTTTTCTTCTTCAGATCAATAAATGATAATTGTCATGGCTTATTTGCTTTTGTTGTATTAAATATTTAAAATATGCTTTGAGAATAACTTCAGCTCTTGAAAATTTCATTAGTAATTTGAATGATTGTAGTAGTAATTTAAGGGCAGGTTTGTCATAATATGCTTGCCTTCAAAAATCAAAGGCTTGATTTTAATCAGAAGAAATTTCTATGTGTTTAGAAAAATGCATAACATTCAAGGCTATTAATCCTAGGCTCTAAAAAATATTTTTTCAGTCATAATCGCAGGTGATTTAACATTCAGAAGTACCCAAATACCAATAGGGTAAATAGATACTAAAAAAACCTCAACTAAATAAAATAATCTTAAGCGTAAGTGTAATTTTGCAGAGAGGCAGAATTTAGTCACACTAAATGCCCTTAAAAAGCTGAAGACTAGCATTCCCTGCCTTCCTGAAATCTTCACATGGATGCTGTCCAAGTATTACAAAGCCTATCCTTATGACTGAAAAGTTGTCACATCTTCCAGCTGTGTAGCACTCCCACTTACAAAGCTTCAGCAAGGCGAAGAAGATTCACTAACTTTAACAAATTGAAGGGAGCTTGGGAGGAAGATTAATAATAAAATTAATTAAGATATTTATAGCTCCTTACATGGTCATGTGTGCATTCTGTGCCTCTGACCTTGCAGCTTCATAAGAGGATATTTACTTTAGGTATGTATATTTGTAAATCTTTCTAAGCATTCATTTTCTGTGAAGAAAAAATGACAGTGCCTAATTTGAAATGAAAGCAATTCATGTTACATAGAAAAATGCCATTGTCGAAGAGCTGAGAAATACTTGGTTGTTAGTTTGCTGTAGATTTTTTAAGAAATTATAATAATTTAAGCCATATGGAAATTCATAACCTTCTGGTATAAAACAGCTGCACTTTTCATAACTAGTAAAAATTATGCATATTTTATATTTGTCAGATTAACTGCTCGGTTTGGTTTTTGTCAGTGCTGTTACAAGTTAATACACATTAAGTCTAGCTTTTTAGAGCTCACTTTCTTACTGCTGCTGTTGTTACTTCTGTTTTCCTCCCTTTTCCACTCTCTTATCTCACTGTCCCAATTCCCACACCATCTCCAAAGATCTTGTTTAAAGTCTGTTGTTGACATTTGTATGAGTATGCCTTTGCAAAGGAGAAAAGTTGTGAAGGATTAAATGTTTGTGATTGAAGAGTGTTTTAGTTCTTGTTCTGCTAACATTTTTCTGAATCCTTACCTTTCAGTGCTTATGCCCTATCTACACATTTTTATGTCTTCTGTGCTATTAACTCTGAAATAAGAGGGAGGTTGCTTATCTGATTGCTTATTGTTCAGTAAGGCATGGTGTTTTCCAAACCAGAGAACAACACTTGTGTTTCACGACAGGACACTGATTTCAGAGCACAGTATTTTGTATAGCTCTTTCAAGACACCAGAGTTTGTCCTCTAGTTATGCTCAGTGCTGAGTGGAAAGCTTCTCCCTAGGCTGCACTGACTCTGCATAACTTCAGCCTGCTAGGTCCTCTAGCAGCATAAATGTGCTGTGTCTGCACAGGGTATTAACTCTAGATCTTGTTCAGAAGCTTCATGTGCTATATCATCTTGTGAAAAGCAAGCAGCTGATGCAGAGTAATAAACACCTCATTCCCACTTTGCAAAGGAGAGAGGTGGGAGTTCTCTGTTTTCTTCCCTTCTCTCTCTGCAGCTGCTCCCCTTCTCTTCCATTTCAGACTGTGTAGATATATCTCCTCAAGTGCTGATATTAAAATACTTGACCAGAGGTTTCAGGTTGCTTCCATTTGCCTCCACTGGTGTAGATTAAATTAATTTTGAATTATGAGTTATTACACAGCCTTTTCTCTCTACTTGTCTTTACAAAGAATCCTTAACTGTCTGTAATGATTATTTTCTACAAGCTTATTAGTCATTGGTTAAAATAGAAAATCCATTACTAAGGGAAAAAGAAATTTCACTATCCTACTGTTATTCTGAATTTTTTTTCCCACCTGATTTCCTAATAATTATATGTTATGGGAAAATGATGTTTATATTTACAGCTGTAATGAACTGTCTGATGGCATGAAGAATTTGTAGAGGCATGCTGGGGGTAATTCAGGATGGAGGAAGTGAGACATAGAACATAAGTGCCAACCACTATATGTAACTAGAAAACCTGCAGCACGTTCTTACAAACTGTGACCACTCTTCTGTGATGCATGCTTGTCCTGAAAGGCCTGATCTAGTGAAATATTGACTGTGATGCTTACAGGGTATGTTTTTTGTTGATATGAGTAGGAACTGAGGACATGTGTCACCTTGCATGAACATATGCTCAGAGGGGTAACATCAGTTACCTCCTACCATGTGAGTGCCAGCTTTGATCCATCACAATTCAGTTTGCCAGATGTGTCCTGCGTCAGATGTCTGTGCTCAGCCAATATTGTTCACCAAGTGGATAAGTGTCCTGTATCACTTGTGTGCCCCTTCCTATACCTGGGAGCCTATTTGAGCCAGCACAGCTCAATTATTGCAGTGACAGCCCTCAGGATTTTGTGGGTGGATCTCTGTGTGTGATTGGTGATGAGGTATTTAAAAAGAAGAAAATTTGTCAGAGGAAAGAAAATGCAAAACTTAATTCTTCTGGAGGGACTTCAGGCTGATGGACTTTTTTATTCAACTCTGTTTGAAAGTGCTCAAAACGTATTTACACCACCTTATTGATTATCATGACAAAAAATACACAGGAGGAATTTTGCTGGAGGCAGAGACAGCACCAGAATTTCTTGCAATTGTATTGCCACTGAAAAAAACTTGTGCTTTTAATCAGCATCTTTAGCAATGTTATTTGCTCTCTGTATGTGTATGTGTGTCTGTCTTCCTGCCCCTTCACTTTCCACATTGTAATGGAAATCCAGGATACCTATGTACAATCTTTCACCTCTGACAGCACATAGTGCATACTGCACACAGCTGTCATGGTAATGACAAGTCTGGTACACCAGGATAATTGGGTACTTGAAGAAGATTCATATGGCAGTATGCTGCACAGTACTGTGTTGTGCCCTGGGGCAAGGGGAAAAAGAGGGGAGGGTACCAGGCAGAGAAGGAAGTCTATTTGTGAGAAATGATAATCTAGTAACGTGATTTTGTTTGACGATGAAGTGGTTTCGTTCATGCCCATTCACCGCACAGAACTACGTTAAGGGTTTCAAAGTTGGTTTGTACGACTTAGGAAATCACGTTCCATTTTATAAGTAATGGAATTGAAATATCCCAGAGTAAAGGAGATGAGTGTCGTCACAATTCTGAGGCTCTCTGTGAGAAGTAGTTTGGTGTCAAACCACACTATAATCCCACTGTCTGACAGCTCATTATTAAGAAACAACAAGAACTGGCTTTATTACTGTAGACTATAGCTGGTTTATCTGCAAATTAGCATCTTTTCTTCCCTTGTGACAGATTCTGTCTGTTTTTCTGGCATCTGTCATGAGGTGTTAAAGGGGAGCATATTTTTAGAGTCTAATGTGATAACAATTAACCTCTGATCTCTTTCTGATACATCTTCTTTTTCATTATTGTTGAACTTACTTGTCTTGGAGTGAAGATGAAATGCTTGGAGACCATGTATTTATGTGCACACATACTGATAGTCTGTGCAATGCACTATTAAAAGTTTAACAGATTAATCATTCAAATTTTTAGGATGGCTTCTCTCCAGTGAAAGGAGAGGAAGTGCTGGTCATCATTAAAAGCAGGAACTTAGGATTCAAACCTTCCATCTGAATTTCTGATTTGTTTCTGTGTCCTTGAACAAGTCATTTTATTGCTTGGTATGATGGAAATAATAGCCATGGTACCTCACCAGCATGTTGAGAAACCTAATTAATTACTGTTTACATAGCACTTGGGTACCAGTGACTGACTTGTGGCAGAAATATGAAGTACTGCTAGTAATAATAGGTTGGAAAATTTTAAAATGCCAATATTGTTTTGTCTGAGAGGTATTTTTGTAGTATCATGCAAACAGAAATTTCAGCAAAAAATATCATTTAAAATGAAGCTGTAATGCAACTTATGCTACGGATAATATAGATATTGATACCTGCATAGCACAAAACCAGCACTTGTAAACAAGAGCTGACTTGCAGTTATGTAGAGGAAGGTCATGCGCCTGAAAAGCTTTTCCAGTATCACCAATTTTGACTATTACAGAAAATGAAGCATGTATCAAGGCATCTTTATCTTATTAAGAATAATGAGGTTGACACAGGCCACAAAGGAGTGCTGAAAGAAGCACTTCTTAACCGCCTAAGTGGTGAATTAGGCTGAGCTTCCTTTTTGTACATCTTTACACAGAACTTTGTAAAATGGACATTTATTGGTTTGTAGATACTGCCCTTTGGGAGTCCAAGTTTTTGGATTAGTTTCAAAGAAACTAATGTGGTGTGGTTTTAATTTTGTAGTAACATTAAAAAAAAAGTGATGTGGAAGCCAGTGTGCTGTCTTCATATATTCTCTGTTTCTGGCAGACTATGTATTTAGAGGGTACTTGGTCTTTCTCTGAACAGATGCTTCCCTTCATTCCCTCTCATTTCTCTCATTAAAAAAGCATCTGAGCTTTTTCACTGTGTCCCTATCCAAAAATACCTTTGTATTTTAACCACCCAAGGATCACTGTCTTAGGGCAGTCCAGTTCCCACTGGCTTTAAGTGAAACTTCCAGGCACGATCCTGCAAGGTGCAGAGTGCTGCTACTTCACAGTGTTCTCTGTGGGAGATATGGTTTTTGTCCCCTCAAAAGGTTCATGCTGCCTTGCAATGTATTGTTATTTTAATAATTGTGTTAGAAATGTATTAAGTTAAGAGACAGGATACAGTTATGAAGTATTCAGCTGCTGAGTCACTGTATTAACTTTGCATTTTGATGACTTCTGATTAAATAATTTTTATTTTTAAAGTATTGAAGTGGAGAACCTTTCACTAGTACCTGCTTTATGGATCTTCCTAGCATGAGTAGCTCCCGCAGATAATAATACATAATGTGTATGCAAACTCTAAATACATAGGACCTTTGATCAACAGTGAATTCCCTTGCCCAAATTTTTCAGGGAATGGAATATAATTTGTTCTCACTCCTTTGAGAGTTCCAGACTTAAATAATATTTTTGGATGTTATTTTTATATCACAGATGAAGTACAAAGGGTTGATTTTGTGATAATACCTCTGAAATCTCTAATAACCCAATCTTTATTATATGTTAGTACTGAGATTATTCTGGCTATATTGTGTGGTGGTACACCTCTGTACTCTGACTTCTGAAGGCACATAATGCAGAAAAATGTCACTGTCCAGATGACAGTCCCATCTATATATCTAGAAAACGTTGAGGCTGGGGTTTTTGTTTTGTTTTGTTGGGGTTTTTTGGGTTGGTTTGTTGTTGTTGTTGTTGCTGTGCGATTTTTGTTTGTTTGTTTAATGCAGTATTCCTTTTTTAAATACAACAAGACTCAACCTTAGGAACACTCAGAAATAAATTATTTAGTTTTTCAATAGGAAGTTGAGTGCTAGCACACATTAAATATATTGTATAGAACTTTTTTCTTGGTGTGTTACAGATGAAAGAAAAGGTCAAGTAAGGAATTAAAATTGTAGCAAAACACGCACAAGTCCGTTACACTATTTTGTACACTGAACTAAGGAGAAAGCTTCAGAAAATATCATGGTTTGTCCTCTGAGGGCTTTTTAGGCTTTTAATTTTTGCCCCATTGGTTTTAGTTCACCTTAAAGGCTCTTCCCTGGGTTTGTATCCATGCAGCTGAAAGCTCGTTTTACTGTATTATTGGACAAAATGTTAACCTGGGACCTTAACTCATTTGGGGAATAAGGTACAAGTTGGTGATGACAGCAGGCAGATAACAAAAGTCATTCACAAAAACAGGTGAAGACAGTGGCCTGGATTTCTAGCTGCTCAAAACTGCACCTCCTGATTCTGATGAAGCTTTGGGCTGCTATGGGCCTCGTAGTCATTTTTCAAATCTATTCAGTGTATAAATTGACTACAATACTTAGTAAAACAGACCCCTGACCATATTATCTTATTTCCTTTAACATATTTGTTATATTGGGTGATAGAGAGGTAAAATTTAGGTATGCCAGGTGGGGACAGTCTGCCTACAATCTGTCCCTGTTGACCTGCCAAAAAGACAGGTTATTGCATCCAAGGATTTGACAGGAGTTATTTAAAGTAATGAGACTGAGCTCTGTGAAGTTATTGAGGTGTGAGTGCGTATACTGGGAGAGGTGAAGACCTGCAGTATGTGGGGGAAATTTTACATTTTGAATCTCATTTGTAGGAAACATTCACCATATCAGGTTTTAATTCTAAGACTATATAAAACCACAGTAAAAATAATGTTTACACAACACAACCAATAAAACACAAAATACTGTTCAGTAACAGCCTGATGTTTGACATCTGAATTATAGAGTTTATACACATACTAAATTATCTAGAAATAATAATCTGTAATTAATGGTTTAATTTTAATATCAAATAAAGAGAATCATGAACGGCTGGGAAGAGAGAGCTTATTTTTAATAAGTGAGCACATCTTTTAAGTGCTAATTAATTCATTACATGTTCATTTTTCACCATTCATCTCATGTTTTTCCTTTCTTTTCTTTTGAAGACCATTGTTGCAGCACCTTTTTGTTCAGTGCCTTGAGCTTATATGCAAAACTGTCAGATATTCAAATTGGCCTGCATTTTAAAAATTAGAAATGTGACATTTATTTGGAGGAAGGTCTTCTGTCTTCTCTTGGTTTTGTTTTATTTATGTATCAAAAAGAATTGTAACTATCCCTGTTACCACATGCCATGGAAAAGCACGTAAAAAAGGAATTAAGGCCTTATGGATGGCAAGGAGTTAACCTTAACCAGCAAACACAGGCCAAGAAAATCTCTGAGGAAGTCTGTTTCCATTTGTGCAGAGCCTGTAGGATCCCTAGTAGGAACTTCTTTGGTCTTGATTTTAGGGCCCTTCTCACCCTTTGCAGTTCCTTCCCCATGGCTGGCTGTTAGCAGCATTGGTAGGTGGAAGCTTCACAAAGTCTTTCCTGCTGCAGCTACTACAAGGTGTAAGCCACTTGAGGGGCTCTTTGGCATGATCAACTTGGATATCCATAGGGATCAAATAGTATATTTATTATGGTCATTGCTCCTTGGGTACTTCAGGTCCCGTCCTAGATACATCAGTGATTAACAATGAATGTTAATATTGCAAAGTAATGATAAAAGGTGCCTGAGGAGGAGTTCAGAGCAGTGGCTCTTCTACATTTTGCCAGCCTTACCCTACTCATACAAGTTTAGTTGATCTCAGTTGTTTTGTTGAGACCACTGGAATCAGTGTCCAGAGAGTAACAGAACTGTAACTGAGGTATCAAAGTAATTTTATCATCAATGCACATATGATGCTCTGATGCAATCTTTTGTATCTGAGAGCTTTTTAGGATATACAGCAACAGGGCGGGTAAAGGTAGAAAGGCATTAGTTTAAAAGTTGCTTGTATTTTTGACACGTGTGGTATGTTGTGGAGGAATAGAGAGTTACACCTCAGGGACCCAGCACATTTTTTACGCAAGCTGAGGCCTAATGTGACCAGATTGACAATTCTGAAGACACTATTTAAAAGTGAAACACAACAAAGCACCACGTTGTTGAAAAACTTTATTATTGGAAATAATGACAGTAAATGTGATTTGCTGGTGGTAAATTGAAATCACTGATTCAATTACATCTTTGGCTAATAAATTCACTGGGGTAACTGCACAGCAAGTGCCAACACAGCACTGCCTGAAGGCATAAATAAAAGTTATCTAATTGATGGTAACAATAAATCAGAATAGAAGCAAATAGCTTGTTAATGTGATTGCACCAAATTCATTACAGCTGGTGAAGAGGCTTCTCCTCTTTTCACACTTCACTGCACAAGGCAAACCTGGTGTCTGTCACTTTTACCCACCCGAATTTGTTGCCTAAAAATTTTTCATGCATGTGGGTTCTTCTGAGGGCATACAGCAGGTATCTATGAAATAACCCCATTCTTACTAGACTACATCATGGTTAAATTGACACTTTAGCTGTCTTTAATGCTTTCAGAATTCTTTGTTGCTCAAGAAGCCCTGAATACTTCACCAGGAGGTGACTTTAGTTGGTGGAGTGAATCAGGGTCCTAAGCTGTTTTCAAACCTACCTGTCTCAATGGAGTGAATAAATTTCTGAGCTAGCTCTGATGGGAAGATACAGTTGTTTCTAGTTAGTGCAATTGCATGTGCAGAGTAGTGCACTCTTCAGAGATGCTTTCCCTGGACTGGACTTGATATCCAAATAATTGACCTGAGTAGCCATTAAATGCCACTCAAAAAATGTGGCCTGGAAATTATCCTTTCCAAATAATTTGGGCTATACAACGATGTGATTAGCAAATGAAGGCTTAAAAACATCCGTTTATCGTATTAAAGAAAAGGGAGTCTGATTCTGCAGCCTTTGAGATTTATCTCCAGGAGATGTCAATGGGAATTTGAATATCATATTTCTTCAAACTTAGTTCTTCAGTTCTGTAATAATACCTCTTTTAGAGGTCAACTCTAGGACAAACAGGTAAGCATCACTGCATATGCTGTGCTTTCTCATGTGCTGCTCTTTATGGTTGTGTCCTGATCTCAGCGTCACTGGGTAAGGTTCTCAGGTAACTCTGCTGCATTTTAGGAATTTATTATTCCTCTACATATAGCTGAACTGAACTTGTTCTGCTACCTCAAGTTGCAATTAGTGAGGACCTAGTCACATCACAGAGGTTATATTTTGCTTCTTTTTTGAGATGGGAATTTTGTGATTGATATTCACAGTGTTTCTGCAGCCATAAGGCTTAAACATAAATATGTATGTGCAAATAATGCTAGCAGACCTAAGCTTCAGTAGAAATCCCAGAAGCGTTTTCAGTTTTGTAGGTAAAGGCAACCACATGCCCTGCATAAGGCAAAGTATAAAAGAAAATAAAATTGTTACAAATGCAAGTAACTTGAATTTGAAAAGAAAAAAATGACAAAACGTGATTCAAATCTGACAGTGATAAACTTAGAAACACATTATGGACCTTCTAGGCTAGCACTTGCAGTCTGGTTTTCTTTGTTCTGTGAAGGTTTGGAGCTACAATTTAGTGGGAAAACCAAGTCATCTTCTCTCTTTGAGGTTGAAGGGGTAATGGCTCAACTTTTTCCTATCCTAGTAAGTTAAGAAAAGAGGTGAAAATTGCCTTACTTGAACTGATTGTGTAGTTCTCTGGAGACAGATTGACTGAGCAATCACAATAACCTTATTGACTTACTTTACCTGCCTTGTTGAGTGGACACATCATTCAAATGAATTCTAGCCAGCATTGCACAATCCTTGGAAACATATTGTAGGTTTGCTTTTTTTTTGTTCATTGTGAAGGACAACTTTATCCGGCACTGGTGAATTTGTAAAGAGAAGCAGGGTGAGTATCAGGAAAAATTATTGTAGTCAATTGGAAACTGGAGTGGAAGGAAACTGACTCTTTAAATAACATAGTACGTAATAAGTACATAATAAGTGGGACAGCCAACATTTTCTCATTCTCATTTCTTCATCTCCTGAGGAAAAGGAATTCTTTGCTGTTGCAGCATATTTTACTCTAACCTATCTCATAGATATGTGTATTTACAGATTGTGGCCAACAATATTCAGTTTTGAGTGCAAGAAACTAAAATTTAATTGAAACAGCTAAAAGGGGTTTGTTCTTGATTGAGGTTCTGATAGCTTTTGCTAGTGCTCTACACCTCTGAAAAGAGTTTCTTTTGCAGGGATGTCTAATTGAAGATGCTAATTTCTGAGGTAAAAATGGGCATGGTTTTTATGCATAGAACCTTTCATTCAGAGTCTAATGCTATATATACCGTATGCAGGTATATGCTGAAAGCTATCCATAACAGAATATGGAAGGGTTTTTTTCCTCCCAGAGCGCTGATACTCAGTGACAGAGTAGAGAGGTGGGTCCCTGGCACCTTCTGAATATGGTATAACAGAAGGAAGCTCTGGAGGTAAACTGAATAAGAGGTAGCTATGATTTGCTCCTGAGTCTAGAGGCTGAAGAAAACGAGGTGATGGAGTGTCTGGGCCTTTGTGGAGGGCTGCAGAGCCAGCTCCCACTTTGCAAATGGGTTCTGTACCCTGAAGGCCTCCGTGATTCCTTGCCCAAAGCCAGCTGCTGCTGCTGTTCTTATGCATGGGGAGGAGTAGACTTGCCCTGTAATGACTATAGCTGTCTCTTTAGCACTAAAATGCATTACTTATTATAAATGGCAGCGATGGATAACCTCCTGAGATCATTGTCATGGCTGTGTGCTATCACATGCCTTGACATCGCCATTCAAGGGATTAGAGGTAGAAAGAGAATGCTCAATGAGCTGATTAAATCAAATAAACAGATTTTTAATTCTCATTAAAAAACATTAAACAGCTACTGCCTTTACCAACAGAGGGGGAAAAATGCATAATAAAAATCTGCTGCTGTAATTCAGAAAATTTAAGGCAGTGTTTGTATTAGAAATATTGGGCAAATGTAAGTACATCTTGCTGAATGTTGCGAACCATTTGCATTATAAGCAGCAAAAATGCCAAGGTACATTTTGTATTAATCAGTCAAAATGCAGAAAGTAAAATCTAAAACCTTGTAGAGCAGCAGAGGATATTCCTCAGGGGCTATTTCTGTGGAATTGCCTGACTTTTGCCACTGCACAATCCTGATATCCAGCTATTGATGTAAGTCTAATTATATGCTTTTTGGTAATGGTTTACATGCGTATTAGAACAGGTTTTAGGAATGGAGTAAGGAGATTGAGATACAGTGATAAAATGCAGGGGCAGTCAGGAATCAAGGAAGATAAATTCAGCAATCTTTTTGAACTGTTGTGAAAATTTTTTTGCTTATATGATGGGAAAGTCACAATCAGAAAATCGTTTTTTGCTGGCATAAATGTGTTTCATTTACCATTTTTGCTATTATAAATGAACACTTATTTTGGTCACTATTTTGAGCCCTGTAAAAGCAGAATTAATATGTTCATTTAGTTTGCTTGCAAGATTGTAAAATAACTTGAAGAAGGGCAGCTGATTTTCAGTCTGGAACAGACAGAGAGACAGAAGGGAGGAAACAGGAAAATAGAACTTGGAAGAATTAGATGAATACAATCTTGGCTTGTCCGTCTGGTTCCTTCTTTCCTTCATCCGTTTTCTTTTCATCCTCCTCTTGGCCATCTGCTTTGGTAGCAGCTCCCACAGGTGCTAGGGAGATGAGCACATATAGAAAATAGTTTCCGTTTACTAGAACTGGGGGGGGTGTTCACTCATTATAAAAGTGCCAACCACTTTTGACCACCTTCTGAACCAAAATACTTAATTAAGAGTTTCTTGGGTATTTAGCAAGAGAAAGACTCCCAGTTCAAGCATAAGGTAGGCACCTGGTGGTCACTGGCTTTTCTATAGTCTTCCTGGCAGCTGTGGATTTAAAGTCACTGCATTTGAAAGGTTTTTTATTAAATGAGAGTAACAAATCAAAAGGGAATAAAAAAGTGAAACAAAGCTCTTTCCTGGCTCTGGTATCTCACTGTGAGGTTTCTCTAAGATGGAATAATATGTGTAGTACCTAACATAACTAATCTGTTCTCTGTTTTGAGATTACTAAAGGTAGTGTTGCAGGTAAAAATGACTAATGGTTATTCCTTGAGGGCCCATTCTAGTAAAACACATAAGTGACACAATGCTAAACACCCGAAAAAAATCAAATAGAACAACGTAGTCAAATAAATAAAAGTTAGTGCACCTGGAATATATGCTCAGCAAGAATAATGACACACTGCATGCTCCACACAGACCCCTAAACTTGCTGATTTACACACATTAGTAAGAATAATTAGAAATTTATTGTGATAATAGTTGAAAATCGATGTTTGAGGGTGAGCTTTTACAAGAAGGGGAAGCAGAGAACTGCAAAAATAATTTCATACATAGTTTATTATCCTGTCGTTACTTTAATAATAAAAAGAATATTTTTTCTCTCTTTGATTAGATTCCTCGTGGGTTTTCCTTGGTTGATCCAGTTTCTTCATGTTCTCATAATTCAGAGCATGTTTCAGCACAATGAATATTTATCGTAAAAGTAGTTGACTTTAGTAGTCTGAAGTGGGGAAAGATCATATTTTCAGGAGAACTTATTAGCAAAGTTGGTCATTTTAAGAAGGTCCTGAGATGCCTGTCTGTAGCAAAGAATACTCAAAGATCCTGACAATCCTTGTCATAACTCACTTTGGAAAATAGTACAGTTGGGAAGTGGAGGCTAAATTACATACCTTTAACCAGAGTTTATATGGTAGGATGACTGTTTTAAGTGTTTCCTGCTCAGTACTATGAAGTGTGTCAATAACTTTCCGTGCACACAGCTTCCTTATCTTTTCTGAGCTTCCTGAAAGACAGCAGCTGAATGGTTGTTCTGTTTAATAAAGTCTTTCAGTTGTATGGACATCTGACCTTGTTCCTAGATAATTCGATGGTACTTTTTGCCCCAAGTAATTATCCCCACTGGAGATAGTACCAAAACATGAGAGAACAAGTAATGGAATGATACCGTAGATTTTCTTAAGTGACAAATGAGTCATGCAGAGTCCATTTGCAACTTGGGTGATACCCTTATCAAATTCTTCCTTTCTGAATCATCTGGTTAACTAACTGTGTTTATTGTTCCCAGTGGAAGAACACTACAAGGTATTGCTCAGAAAACCCAATGTGGATAGATGTGATATATAGACTCTTAAAGAAATATTAACAGAACACTTACCTGCCTTAACATTTGTATATTATCCGTTGGAGTTTTTTCCCCCCCTTTTTCCCCCCTCACACTATTTCTTCTGTCTATTTGGAGCGAGGGGGGGGCAGAGAATAAATTATGTCTAAATTCCTGCATGAAATTAATATGTAACTGCAAAATAGATGTATTTTTCTGACTCTGCCTTTCCCTTTGCCTCCTGAATGATTAACTCATGTTTATTTCTAATTAGAAAAGCCACATCAGACTAAGCCACAAAGCATGTCAAAGAGTATGCAAATAATGCAGAGTACTTGAAAACCTAGGGCACTTTGCCTTTAAATGCCCCACGTGGTTTATTAAACTGTAATTGCACTCTCTGAAATGTTGTATTGCAATTATATCCTAGGTTATTAATTAAAAGAAAAGAAACTATACATGGTAAAAGATAATTTTGCCTGTGAAAAGCTTTAGTGAGATTTTAGAGAAGGGCATTCAGGCAAAAATAATTTGTGAGAAAAGCTCCCACTGAAAGAAAATGAGATGTTTTGATCACCTTCTGGGGAAGTGAACCTGTATCCATTCTCACTAGGCTGGGAACTGTAGCAAAAATACAGAGAACCACAGGAAAAGAACTGAAGGTGATAATGACCAGTTACTTATGCAAATTTATTAACACGGCCTATATAAGGAAGCTCTCATTTTCTCTAGTCATATATTTTGGGGGAAAAAAACCTTTAAAAAACCCCAACAAAACCTGTTTGCTTTTTAAAAACTGTTTGTTGGAGCTACTATAATATGGGAGTTGTTAACATTCTTTAAAAATAGATACACATGATGAAAATTCTGAGATTATCACCAGTATTACCACCACTTCTAGGAAAAATGGATGTTGCATACAAGCCTTCACTATTTAGGATGCAGAACTTCAAAAGAATAAGTGTTTATGCACCTGATAGGAGTTTACTTCTAAGATTCTATAAAATAATGGGGCTTTTTTTTAAATGGAATTAATTGTTATGATATACAGAGCAGACTAAAATGGCTGTATGCTGAAGTAGGAATGACATCTTTGAGCTGCATCTCACACTTGTATGATTTATATGTAGGAGTTTGTTTATGATTGAATCCATCCTGAGAATGGAGGATTTCAGTCTGGCCAGAGATTTCTGTTATAAAAGGATCAGTTTCCCAGCTCCTTTTCTGTAAGAATGCACTTACACTTCTCAGAAATCATTGTGCTATTGGACTGTACTGCTGAGATGGAGCATATTGAAGGATTTGCTGGTTCTTCTTTTCTGTTAAAGCATTCCTCCTGTGAAAACTGTATGCTTACACATTATTGCTTTGCATCCAATGTCAGAAACTAAATCTGGCAAGGTGGAGTGCCTGTTACTGTCTACATGGATATTCTCAGTCAGCCCATAAATATATTGTGGTTTTGCCTCTCTAAATGTAAATGTGGGAGTATTTTTTTCCTCCTTCAAAAGAATTGTACAATTAGCTGTCTTTGGGAGAAATGGAGGATCATCCATCCAATTACTCATTAGGATTGTCTCCAAAAACATTTTTTCTGTGCTTTTACATACTAGTGGTAGGTCAAGAGATATGCACTGCTTCTGAAAAGTAGCTGGTCTTTTTTCTCGAAGCATTGTTCTGTCAGTGCAAGTCATAAGGTTGCTAATGTTGGGAGGGTCTTCCAAGTTGCGTGTTTTCAGCATATGGATTTCATTTAATTCCAGAGAGGCAGAGGAAGCTGAGTCAAGAAGTACTGGCAAAGGAAAAGCACCAAGAACAACTTTTAATGGTCATCTTTTTTGGTTTGTCTGGCAGGTATAACTAAATCTTACAGTCAAAGGGGATACTGGAATGTATGGAAGAGTACAGATAAATGAACTGCCCCTTAGACTGCAAAGACAGCTTTTTTACCATAAGAAGTCTGTAGCTCCTATCTTTTTCTTTCAGCTGTCGAGAGGAGAATGAGCTCAGGGGTTTGGTTATTTTGTGGAATACTGATCAGAATATGCTTTTTGTTATACCGTGCCTTTTAATAGAGAGAACAAGAGGCACAGAAAAGAAAACAGATATTCTTAGAGGGATTTTTATACATAGCAATGAATGAGGAAAAAGCAAATCCTCTCCTCCTATTAGGCGAAAAAAAATCCCAAACAACTCAAAGCCCCGCTATGTAACTAGAGATGCAAAACTCTTTCAATTCACCTTTGTATAGTCTCGTTCCAAATGTCTCTGGCACAAACAAGTTTTCGATAATCTGAAAGTTTCACTGAATCTGCCATATCTATTTGAGATTTGCTGGAGGAAAAAAGTGCTTCTTGGAGACATGCCACTGTTGAACCCATTCCTTTCATAGGGAAAATGGAACAAACATGTTTTGGTTTGTTGTCACAATGCAAATAATTGAAAAAAAAATTTGTCTGAACTGCCAGAAAGTGGAGTACATCCCAGAATGAATCAGGAGCTCACTGCTTCATTTCAGCCAGTGAGCTTTGGCAAGTTTACAGATGTAAAAAAGTAAAATATCTATATCAGCATATGATAGCTCTGTCTTATCTGCTGTCCCCCTCTGATAAAGGCTGTGTTTCACCTTCCATTTCTTCAATTACTTGTATTAGAGATAAGTCAAAGTTAGGAGCCCTTGGAAGTAGCTGGGGAGAATAGCTGAGAAGTTAGTTCTGAAGTATAATGTTTATTATTAAAAATACTGTAGTCTTCTGAGTGTTCCTAACTTAAGTGATGGACAGAAAATATTTGCCTTTCAGCAAAAGGCTGTAAAGAATTGATAGCATGGTGTTTGGTACCATTTATTTCTAAGTATTGAGAAAATTTTTAATCAAATCAAAAATTCTAACTCCAAATACTCTCTTGCTACTAAGTTTTGCAGCTGTTTTGTTAAAGCATGCTTAAAGTAACAGCAACATAAAAATAAAGGTAAAATTAATTTCAATTTTGTCATTATTTTAACAGTATCATTTGGACTCAGCTGCAGCTTATCAGTAGGATCAGGATTTGAAAATCTCAAAAAGCTGCATGTGTTAATTGCATAACCCTACATAACTTTTATTGTGAAGTTCTGAACCAAAGCATGTGTTTAAATAACTGTTTAATTGAAGACAGCACTGAAGAGACTCTGCCATGAAGGTGTAATAAAAGTGCAGTCATAGTACTGTAAAGGATTCCTTTGCACTTTACACTACTCTTAAATCCTTATAAAACTTTAGAAATAAATTTTTCAACTCTGTAATTGAAGGAGTAACGAAGAATTGGATTTTCTGCTCTGTAAGGCTGCGCTGATCATAAGCACAAGGAGCTGTGGGCTGTGTGGCAATGGAAATTATTGCATCTGAATTACCAGAGCATAATGTGCTTAGTTCTGGCATAGTTTATGTCCCAGGTTTCTGAGGAAATTTGCAAATAAATTTGTCAGTTTGGAATTAATAATTTTGAGGGAATCCATAATGGCAGGAATAACACTGAAACATTACAAATTATTTTTACGGAGGAATGACAAAATCTATTTACAGACCCAGGAGAGATGGAGCTTAGTATATGGAATGTTAGGAGGCATAAGAACTGGCTTATAGGACATGACAGGGGATTGTATTGAAAAAGAAAATATTGGCTTGAGGGTGAAAAAGCAGTGGAATTTCCCAAAGATTAAGAATTTAATGGAGTTAGTCATATTTTTCATTAAATTCTAGTAAGTTGTAGTGCTCTGCTGTTGCAGTTGACACAAATTTACGAGAAACTGTCAACAGAGGAAGAGAATTGAGATAGTGGGATGGGTAGAGCCAGATGAACTTGAAGGTTGGAATAGCAGAAACGTAATGAAACTCAGTTTTAGAAAATGCAGGATCATTCCTGTAGATTACATGTAAACTGCTAAATAAGGTGAAGATTAGGTCATGAGATCAAGCAGTAACTACAGATTGTACGGCTTAATTTTTGGTGCGGTCTCTGATGAGGTTTTAGACCCTGTTCAAGACAATGGTCAGGTATGGCTCAGGGAATAGTGAGCTCCAAACACCATTCCTGACAGCTAGTTTGGATAAGGCAATATCAGCACTGGCACCACCTAACACTCACAGGCTTTGTACTTTGAAACATTCCCATATGCTTTCATGCTGCACCTTTGTGCTGCACATTATGCATAACCTCCATTTTGTGGCATAAAATTACTTAGAGTAGTGGGATATAACATGGACTTCTCATTTTTTTCAGGTACTTTGAAGTGAAAAAACCCCACACAACAACAATAGTAATAATACCAATTGTAAAAATGATAGTGATTGCTGTTGTTGTCATCATTATTATTGTGTCCTTGGGCCAGAGATATACAAAATTTGCCCTGTTTTTTAATGTTGTATAGAGTGTACATGACTTTAGGGGTAGAGAAGTCCTGGAACTTGTTTTCTTTACTCTTGTTTGATACTAGTTTCTGTATTAAGCCTAACCCTTCAATAACAAATAACATGAAAAGAAAGACCTGGTAGAACCTCATGTGCCAGACCATGTAGATCCCTGCATGCTGAGTCCATAAATCAGGCTGTGGTTTTAGCCACTGGGAAACAGTGCATTTTGGTGGAGATAGGAGAGCATTCGTGATGTACAGGACAGTGGAGGGACCTCACCTGACAGTTTTGTTTTGCCACGTTCATGGAAAATGAATTTGAGCTGGGACAGGTGGAGCTAGGGTAATTAAAAACTGGAGAGCCTGCCGTGTGCAGGGTACAAAGAGAGCTTGGCTTGTTAAATGCAGTACAATTAAGGCTGAGGAGAGTGATTACTGCTTCAGGGGCAGGCACTAGAGAAGGAAGTGAAATAACTGTTTCAGATAAAGGCAGTGGTAGCAGGAGGGCAAAATGAATGTAACTGTCCCTGAATATATTTGGGTTGGGAGAATTAATTACAGCTACAAAATGGTAAAGCATTTATAAGGCTGTATGAGAGCTATAATATGTTTTCCACAATTTTCTGGTTTGCTTTTTTGTAAAAGTTGATTAATATTTTATGTGCTTGTAATCAGAGTGTTCTTTTAACCAAGCCTATTTGATAAATAAGAATATTTAATGCTCTGTTTTTCCCCTGGCTTTTTTATCTTACAGTAGTTCTGAGGATTGTGATTTCAGAAGTTCATCCAGGTATAAAAATAATATTAGGTTAGCCAAAGTTTTCAAAATAAAACTTTTTTCCAGCTTTTAGTAATGAGATACTATTCAACATCACAATTACTTTGACAGTCTTATTTTGTGTGCTGCTACTTTTTACAGGTCTTGGAGGTATTATTCAGGGAGAGGAGAATTTAGGAACACTTGCTTTTAGAGAACTCATGACCAGTTAGGGTTTCATTTTCCTGTACAGTGATCTGATGATAACTGGGCAAGTTCCAGCGGGAGAAGCTCAGTAATAGAGTAAAAATGTATTGTTCCTCAGGAAAGGGGAAAAAGAAAAGTTGCAATGATTTAAAAAGAAAAATTGTTATTTTACTAAGACTCAAGAGTTTTCAGGGTTGCCCCTGGGGTCTGGGGTTGTACCTCCAGTGTTACCAGTGGTGGAAATGTTGATTCATTAGGGACCATGTCTGGACATCTACCAACCTGAGCTGTTATTTGTAGAATATGATGCTATAATCTCAGTTGTTCATGACAGCCAAGTTTCGTTGAAATTTCTGTTTGTGCTATATTAAAAATACTCATTCCAAGCTATATTACTGGGGTGAGGGGAAAGGCTAATTTAAATATATAATTCATTTATCTTTATATATCAGCATTCTCAACCATTATGTATGTCCAATAACTTTTCCTCTGAATGAAGATACCAAATAATATGCAAATGTATGAGGAGGCATCCATTGTTTGGCTGCTTTTGTGCCTGAGGACACTTTATGAAGTGTCAGTGATTACAGGTGCTTTTGTTTCAAACAGCATTTCCCCTAAAATAGCAACAATCACCAGTAAGAGGAAAAAAAGCCTTGTCAATATCAGTAGCATAAATGAACTCAAGGGTGCTCAAGGGCCCTTCTAGTAAAGATAGCTAGGGAAGATGTTCTCCTCTTGGCATATTAAATGTATTTTATTGGTTGTTTTTTTAGTAAGAGGGGAGAATTATGCCTCTCACAAACCCAGTTGGAGTGACACTGCAGCATAATGGGGCTAACTTTTATGTCTCCATTTGAAGCACCTCATTGCAGTAGTGAGGGATTCAGGGAATGGGAGCTTCTAACCATTGCTTGTGTACAGTCCACGCTGTGCAAAAAGCTGGACAAAAGCTAACATATATTGCAAAGAATTGTTAAATAAACTAAGAGGCTTCCATCAGAAAAAATTTATTGCTTTGTTGCAAAGCCATGGATTTAGGCATTCTCCCACTCTCCCCTTTGCCTAAGGACTCTCCACCTGAGTCTGGTTGTTGGAAGGCATTCTGGTCTGAATGATGCCTTGAGCTTTCTGGTGCCACATCAGCTGCTGCAGCTCTGTGCAGGAGACCTCCTGCCCTGCCTCCTGCTTTGGACTACTGTACTTTGGTGTCGGATATGTTGATTCTCCACCTAACCCCCACCTAACCATAGCTGCAGGTGTGGAAGAATGAATGAAAACCTCCTATCCTTAAAGATGAATGTTTATATAAAATTAAAATGTTAATACTTAGACCATAATAAATAATAAATATAATTTGAGATTGCAAAATACAAGAAAATCAAGTTCATATCTTCCTATTCTTTGAATTAACTAATTTTAAATATCTTTTTCTCTGCTACATCTTGTTACACATGATTTGGACATTTGCATGATATCACAGATGAGATTCACTCTTAATACAGACTCTGTAACCTAGGCTGATTAGAGTCCTGATTTGAAGATGCAGGTTTTGTTACATGCCAAGGCCCACGTAGGGTGCCAAGGATGCTGTTGCATTTTTTTCCCTCCATGGATTTTTTTGCAGAAGAGGGAGAGTGTCATTCAGAGTGGCTTAACAATATCCCACAAGGACCACTGAAAGCAATGTCTTTCTCCTAGAAATCCAAACCTGGATGTGGTATCAGGTGGCAATCTCTCATCCAGGCAGGGAGAAGAGTGTGCAACTAGGTCTCAGCATTTTAGCCATGCCCAGCAGTTGTGTCAGCCTGTTCTGAGGTAAATGCTTCCACCTGATTCACTGGCAGTAGCTCACAGCTTAGGGTGGTCAGGCTCTGGGAGCTACATATTCTGTACAAATGTACACAGATAATGATACTTTATACGAGCATGCATTTAAATGAGAAAAATGCACCTGACTCATGACTAGCTCTTGTGTGAAACTAGACTTAATGATAGCCACTCTTTAGAGAAAGTGTGTTAGGGACAACAAATATTGGAAGATCATTTTTTTCTATTAGCACCAATTTGTTGGAGAAGCAGTACTTTTGGATACTGCTGCAAGTGTAAAATAGGAAAATAGGAGTTAAATGGGTATGTTTCTCTTGACATGCAACATAATATTATAGGATTACTTAGAACAATCTCAAGTGGATTTTTAGATTGTTATTTTTAATTAAGATTCACTGACCTTGGTAAGAAAAAGGCTGTGAAATTATAGCTAAAAATCATTAATAGGTTGCACAGGTGGACAATGATGAAGATTCACACACAGGGAGATGAATGACTATATAATGCAAAATCTAAATAGCAGAGAGCAAAAGAAATGGATGTGCCCAGCAACATTTCAATGTGCTAGGCTACTGTGAACTAAAATGTAGGATAGCTCCAGAATCAATAAGAAAATCCATCTTGGGGAAATAAAGGATGAAAAATTGTGGAAAATATGTTGGTTCCTCAACAGACTCTTTGAAAAGCCATTTTCAATTTCTGGTGATGCATCAAAAGAAAGATAACATCATTTTCTATAGTAGTGCTCTTCTAAGGCAGAGCATATGAGTTTCTATGATAAATAGATGAAACAGCTGATGCAATTAACTTGCATCTAACTCCTTAATTCTGCATAGCAGTAAATGCCATTAGTGAATCTGATCTTTCCTTTATGATAGAGTCCTTTGTCTTATATTGGTGTCAGTACAGAGACCAATTAATTTCAGACTAGTTTTTACCACGGTTTTCACTGAGACAAGTTTTTATTATAATGCATATGACTTGCTGAAGAAAAATAATGTCACATGGTTTTCAACAGAAGCCTAACTCAGTAGTTTAGCAAGTAATCCAGGTCCCAGTTGTCAAAGACTGATCCAAAAAAGAGAAAGTCCACTCTATGGATACAGTCTTCTTTCCATGGTGCAAAAGGAAGTGAATTGAGGAGCAGACATAGACCTTGTAGTATAAGGCATATGCAATACATGAAATAAATTAATTTGGAGAAATATGTATTTATGTGCCAATAACTAAGTAGCTATCAAATGTTCGAATTGCTTTCAAATTTCTAGGTGGTCTTCTGGCATACTCCTTCATTAAATCTAAGTTCTACAAAAGTTCCACAAGCAGTTTTATATGGTAAACCATTTAAAAATAAATCAAGAAAAATCCTATAAAGCAGTTATTATTAAATAAAGACAATTCTTAAACATTACATTCGTTGTATGAGCTATGGTCAAATACTGTATTTAGGTAGCCTTTTCAGTATTAGGTTAGTGAGACAGTTCTGGAGCACACAGCCCATTTGCGTTGTAATTGAAATTTCCTGGGCATCTGAGCAGACATATGACCCTAAAGAAGAGAATTAGTGATTGCAATCATATCTAGCTAATCAAGCCTTCTGCAGTGAACCATATTTGAAAATTCTCCACGTACACAGGATGTTTCAATCGACTTCTAAATTTTTCTCACACATTTTCACAACAGTTGAATGTTGAATATTTGCTAATATTCCCTAATCTCATTAAACAGAGCACGGAAGATAGTTGGTAGGGGAGGAAGATAATGTCAGAGGCTTCTGTAAGCAGAAGTTCAGCTGCTGTGGCTGCTGTATAAGAACTCCTGTTCTGTTTGTTGCTCGGATGTGAGAATTGAGAAAGCTCTGAGGTGCAAAACCAACTCCCTTTTTGAGTGAGGAAAGATGCCTGATGCCCTAGAGAAATTCACAGGCTCTGTTTTTTCCTCAACTGATTTTTCATTTAATGAAAATCATTATAATGTGCTAGATGCCCCCAAATAATAATCTCAAAAATGAACAGTTTTATTTGTATAGGCAACGTTCTTGATGAGACTTCTTTTAGATACATCTCAGCTCCAGCCTAAAAAAAATCGCTGTTTCTTCTATAAGTACACTGTGACTTGTGTTCACATAGCACATGAGTATTTTCCTCAGGATCTGCCATAAATAAATGATCTTATAAAATTATTTTAGACAAGGAAAAAACAACCAAAGGAAAAAAACACTAGCCTTGAATTATACAAACTATGACAGAGGTCTGTCTGCTGGCTGGTTCCAAGCAGTAACTTAATGGAGTGCTTTCCATGCACATTTAATGTATACCACCTCTCTTTCCCATTTAAGTTGTCTCACTGTAGGAAGCAGGATTTTGTCTGTCTTTGCTGGCTGTGCTACAGTTAAAGACAGAAACATGGGGCAAGGCTGGTTTGTCTGCAGTATAACACTGGTTTCAAGGCAAATTTTCTGTGCCTAGTTCTCTTGATCAATTCTCACTGTCCAACTTTGTACAGAGATGGTGGGAAGTGTAGTATCAGGTTAGATGATCGCAGTGTCCTTTTCTGGCCTTAAAAATATATGGATAAGGAATTCCAACCTCTTTGTTCCCCAGTTTTTCCATTTTTAAGTTGAAATAGTTCTTGCACACATGGGTCCTGGGATATATGCTAGGATTATTTAGTGTTTGTGAATGCAGTGAAAATAGAAAGGCTTTTTTATTATTATTATTTTTAAATAGAAATATTCAAATACTGTTAGAGACTTGGGTTAAACATTTACCAAAGTATCATCTGGCTGTCAGAGTTAATCTAATATGATTAACAATTATATTATTGTGATATGCAATGCAGGCATTTCAATACATGTTCGCAAGGGATTGCTCCTGCTTAATTTGTATGGTAATCCACAGTCATTTATTCTACTTTGTGCCTGTTTGTATGGGGTGGTTATACTCTATGTTAAGGTGTTTGTGAGCTGGATAGGCAGCTGGATTCATGCTCATTAAGCCTCAAAGCCTCTCACTTTCCCCCCTGCTAGCAGCATTCAACGTGCTGTGGGTTTCTGATTTGGAAGTACAGCACTGAGGGAACTGATCTGAAACCACCAGTCTAATTTCACTTTGGTCTTTTTTCACTTGACTGATCAGAATGATTTTCAGTCACTCCAGTCAGGGCTGGAATCCCAGAGGTGAAAAGTCAGCAAGTAATCCATTTAGTCACCAGGTCCTTCAGGTGGAGCTTAGCAAACTATAACAATTATTGCATTCTCTTCTCTCTTATCATAGCATAGCCATTGCTAATGTTGTGTCGGAGCTTCCATTTTAAACCATGCTTTGCAGGAGGTGTGGAATTTGCTGTAAAAATTCCCTATGTGATGAATCCGGACACAAAAGGTCACAATGCAAGAACCATTTTTGGCACCAATTGAAAGATAAGCTTCGGTGACTTTTAATGAAAAATTGACTTTTCCATCCAGAATATTCTCCTTCAAAATCCAAGCACAGGAGAAACCTTCTGTGAGGGGAAAAAGGGGTATTTGGTGGATATGTGTCACCATTTCTCTCCAGGTGCTGCTCAAGTTGCAGAGGGTCCTTCACTTCCATATTGTAAGAAATGTAGAATAGCAAAGGAATACCTATGGACTGACCTATTAGTTAAACATGATAAAAGACATTGTGTTATTTATTTGACCAGTAACGTCTCATTTCATTACCCTAAAAGGCCAGTTTAACCATAGAAATTGCTTCTCATGCTTTGCAGTTTGGTTAAGCTCTTGCACTTCTTTCAGGCTAGAGAATATGGAACTGCTAAGTCACTTGCACGAACAGGCAGTTGCAGTTATCCAGTTCCCTGTACTTCAACATCTGGAAAGCAAACATCACAAAATTGTTAAGTTGGTGCTGGAATCAAATCAGGGTGACTTTTCTTAAAAAAAATAAATACATATTTTGAATTCCTATTGTAGAAAAAAACCTCCATTTTTATAAATTAAGATTAATATTCAATTAATATCCATCCTTTGTAAAATTGTGTGTGTACATGACATATTTTCTCAGATGTGAATTTTTAACTTATAAAGTAACCTCTCAAAAACATGAAATGATGAAAAACAGATGGAAGAAGGTAAAGTCATTGTTACTATTTTTAAAGCAACTCTTTTATAATCAATCTTCTGTTTTGTCAGGCATTACTGTAAAGGACTACATTCATGTGAAACTGAGGGAACTCATGAAGAGCTAAAAACACTCAAAGGAGATATTTCTGAACAGTATTCCATTTACTTTCAGTTCTCCTGTTTGGGCTTGGTTTTTGGTCTTATATTCCTCTCACTCTCAATAAGAAAACATTTGCAGATTAATGGTCTTTCTGTTCACAGGCAGGAAACAGGATTATACCCTAAACTTGTTACCGCTGTTAACCATGCGGATACCTTCCCAGATGGTATTTTTCCAGTTTATCTCAAGTACTGCTATTTCTCAGGATTTGATGGCTCCATGGAATCACCTAAAAGCTTTTGGTAGATGCATGATTTATACTTTAGCTATCTGTTTGAAAATTCAGTCTCAAAAAAATCCAACTCAGTTACTGGGGGGGGGAATCCACCAGGAAAAACCTTCTGTTTTGTGTTTCTGAGCTTTCATAATTTCCAGTAAATGATGTAACATTTAGCAATATTGCCAGGTCCTACTTCTCTTAAATCCTTTAACTTGGATCTACTTTTGTACATGGCGACAAGATGGTACACATGAATTTTATGCGCTCAGGATATCCCAAGTATTTTCTCTTTGGGAACCAAAAGATAGGGTATATTATCAAATGTGTCTTTCAGCATACAGAACACAATAGGAAAGCTGACAAAGCATTCCTGAATTGAAGATCCTTTGTTTATTGCAAATCTTTAACACTCTCAGCTGTTAGAAGCAAGATGCATTGAATTATTTTGAAAGTGACAAACTCTAATCAATATTCAATTGTTGGTGTGTTAATTAGTACATGATGCCTTGTCTCTATTATTAGCATAGGCAATTTGATGCTGAACTTTTCTGTTTTGACTGCTCTGTCCCCTGTTAAGAGTCTGTATCACTGCAGAAGCACCAGCAATCTAACAGTTGCTTCATTGGAGCTTTAGGTTAGCATTTGGCTAACTGACTTTCACAAGAAACATGAAATTTCTGTGAAGAAATATTTCTGTGGGATTATGTTGCATGAAACACTTTAAGGAACCTTTATTCATTCATTAAACAAAGGCAAAACTGCAAGAGTTGTTGCAATATCTGCCTGTGATTTTTTCCTAAAGGACAGGTGCATTGCTTTGGAGTCCTTGACTTCAGTGCAAGCTTGCTGGGATTATTCGTGTGCATTGCAATTGGGATGGTCTTTCTATGAAGCTGGCTCCCTATTAAATTAATGTTTAAACTCTGCTTTCAAACTCTTAGGCATTGTAGGTACACTCATTTATTGAAGGCACATTACAATTTAGGTCAGAATGGAGAAAAACAAGAGCTGGAATTATCTCTCACAGTTACAAAAGCCTAGAAATCTGTATCCTATCAAATGACTGAATTACTGCTCACAATGCATTTTTTAAAAAAACGCCACTAAATTTAGAGGTCTAGGAAACATATCTTATGAGGAATGGCATGAGGGAGTGGGGTTTGTTCAGTCTCGAGAACAGGAGGCTCAGGGGTGACCTCGTCGCTCTCTACAACAACCTGAAGGGTGAGGAATGGTCTCTCCTGCCATGCCTGCAGTGAGGACTAGAGGGAATGGCCATAAGCTGAGGCAGGGGAGATTCAGATTGGATATTAGAAAAAACGTTTTCACTGTTAGGGTAGTCAAGCACTGGAATAGGTTGCCCAGGGAGGTGATGGAGTCACCGTCCCAGGAGATGTTTAAGAGTTGTCTGGATCTGGCACTGGATGATATGACTTAGGGGTTATAGTGGTAGTGCTAGGTGGACAATTGGACTTGATGATTTTAAAGGTCTCTTTCAACCTTGATGATTTTATGATTCTATGCTAGCATTCAGCATCACACCAATCCTTATTAATTTAATTTTGTAATTTAAAACACCCATCAATTCTCCAAAAGATGTTTGAGTACTGTCACTTTCCAACCCAGGTATAACACTGGCACCTTTTTTCCACTGTGGTTCCATCTGCCTTTATGTACTCTTCTTTATTTCCCCAGGCCTTGCCTGCTGAGCTACTAAATGCACATTGCACTATAGCTTCGTATTTTTAAAAAATTATTAAATATTAATTAGGATCCATGCAGTTCACCCTTACCGATCTTTCCTTGTTTTATGATACTGCTTTTCTCCTTTGTGTACAAGGGGGAGAAAATGAATGTTGCATGTGGAAAGGGAGGAATGAGAATGGGAGATTATGCTCATCAGAAACTGGCAATGTGTAACCCACTCCAGTTTCAGTATGTTTTCAGATACAGCCTTTTGCCTGGCCACTCTGTTTTGCTACCTCTATACAGAGCTGAAGTCTTCAGTATTTTTCCCACCTCCCTATGCTTTTCTCTGTGTGATTTAGCTGGGCAACACTTAATTAAACTCCATTTCCTGTCTTTATGCTTCAGGTATTATTATGCAGCTCCTTTCAAGAGGTAATTTGTAGGCTGTTTATCAAAACTGTGAATTTAATAATATCAAAGACAGGCTATTGTACTGTCACTGTAATAAGATGTATTGACATCTCTTATGAACAGAATTTTTTCTCCATAAGTATGTTGTTCCTCTGCTGAACATCGTGGGCTTTCAAAATAAATAAAAATCTGCCACAACATATACGTTATTTAGTCATAGTATTCCATTACCCTCACCTCCTTCATAGTTAGATGCTGCCATCTGAAAACCAGAGCTTCAGCACCATAGTACTTCGACTGCAACAGCATCCCATGTCCTAGCTAACAGTGTTACCTGCAGCACTCGGCTAATGTTTCTGGTTTGAGGCATGAAGGCAATGACAGCAGTGCTCTTTGAAACTGCTGGAAATACACATTGTCTCTGTTGTGGTTCCAGAGCAGCACTGATTATGTAATTCTAGAACTGCTCAAAAAGGATTTCCTGTGGAAATTGTGTGTGATTTGTTAAGATGTAGGGAATTTCTTTTAGGAGAGTGAGTTCTGAATAAAAACTGAATTATTTTATAGAAAGTAGATGCTTTCTTTGATATAATGGGAAATTAGTTGGTGATTTTTTTCTACATAGTTCCACACTAATATGTACCATGATTATGTTTGTTCTTTCCTTAACTATTGCATATAGCTCTGCTTTTTGTGTAATTTGCTCTCCTCTCCATAATTCTTTTTGTTGCATTCAGGAGGTTTGTCAAGGTTGCAGGTCTGAAATATCCAAAATGCAAATACTAAAAAATGAGCATGGGAGGAAGTACAGAAAGAAAAACACCAAAATTCCAAAGTCTAGCTTCTAGTACTAGGATGAGAAAAGAAGCACTTGTAGACATTATACAATCAGCAACAACTTAGGTAGTTTAAATGAAAGGTCAAAAGATGCAGTATATAAATGCATTAATGCTAATGTCTATGTCAGCATTGCAGCAGACGTGGTATTTTTTGAACAAAAAATATTCTTGATTATTCAATCCAAATTTTTAATAGCTTTATATTTTATTCTTGTAGATTTGTTCTTTCACATTTTGGGGCTATTTTTTTTTGAGAAAGAATGAATTAATTATTAAAGCATTAAGATCCAGTGACTGATGTTTCTGGCCCTCTCTTTAAATGGGCAGCCCAATTCCTGTATTGTTTCTTATTTGAATGAATGTCTACAAAGATTATTTGGTTAATGTGTGACTCATGTACATGAGACTAGATTTATTTTGGGTACTACTGTACATACTGTGGTCATGGAAGTTACTATAGTTGAAATTTCCCATCATACAATTACCCTCATTTATGTAAAACTTGCTTTCTGTTGATAAAGTACTTCCTCTGACCAGATATAGTTGTGTACTGGCTGTAGAATTGCTGATAAGCTAGTCCTGGCTAGGCATTGTGACAGAAGGTACAGTGTCTTGGAAAGAGACTCAAAAAAATGATCTGTCCTCATCTGCACTATCCTGTAATCTCATCTGCTGCCTCAGTGACTGTAGGTGCTGGTACAATCACATAGTCAAATCCAGAGGGCTTACTCGTCTGCAGACCTCTGAGATGTTCTTCACTACTGTCTGTGAGCTAGGGTTTCATTTGCATTGGGATGAGTACACACAGAAAAAGCAAGTCTAGGATTCCCAAATGGGACTTTTACTGCCAGTTACCTAAGCAACAAAAGAGGAGCTGGAGATACTTGATCAGCTCAGGAGAGGAAGTTAAACAAAGACAGCATAATTAAAAGTAGTTCTGCAGGGGAGACTGTAGAATATTTTAAGATCATCCTAAAATGCTCCCTTGAATTAACCCTGTTAAATCAGTCTCAGGATATAGTAGCCAGAGGCTTAGAGCAGAGAAAACAGAACAATTACGAGACTACTGTATTTTTTGTGGTGAAGTATAAGTTCAGAAGAGAGAACTTCAAAGAGAATTAGTCACTACCTTACAATTGCTAATTTGTTTAGTTGATTTGTAAATATGTTTGTTCCTCAAATATGTGTCTTTTCTCACATGAATGTTCACTAGACCTGTAAGAGTACATCACAGTGAAGAAATGGTTGTTGACCACAAGAAAAAACCCAGTCAAGCTTAGTGTGAGACCAAAAGCTGGCCATATGCTTTGTCTCTTCTGTGACAGAGCTTACGTGAAGGACAGTCGCATTCTCGTTTTGTGATTGGATTTTATATCTCCTATTCTTTGAAATTCTATAAATTTGGTATTACAGAAGGGGAAAAGTGACTTTACATTTATCCATACACCTAGCTTCTCTCTACTGACTGCCTTTTGAAAGAGACTACTTTAGTTACTGTAGCAGATCCCTAGTTCCCTGGCTTTTAGGCTTGCCTGTGAGTTCCTTAGCTTGCAAACACTCTTGTGACTTCATCAGCTCTGGAGACAGTTAAAAAATAAGTTATTACTGCTGGAGGATCTAAACTAACTGTTTCTGAGAAACCAGAAATAACTCCAGGTTTGCTGTTGTCAAGGGCTGTTCTTGATCCTAGGCTCATTATTCCAAGCCCTGTAACTAAGAATGAATATTTTCTTTTTCTCAATGGATCATAATGCCTCTGCCATTTTCTTCTGTGCAGCATCTCAGACACAGTCACCTGTGATTTCCACAGGTTTGGTGTTAGCACCAGTCATCTCTTAGGCCATATAGCTCAGCACTGAGCACCCTAGAATATCCAGAGTTGGAAGGGATGCACAAAGATCATTGAGTCCATCTCATGGCCCTGCACAGGACAACCCCAAAAATTACATATCATGCCTGAAGCTGCTCAGGATGTTGGCCAAGCTTATGAGTTCGTTCTGTATTGAAGTTTGCGCAGCTAAACTTCATGAAAGATACGAAATTCAGGCAGATGCCAGTTCCAATTCCACTTGAAACAGCATGAGGTAAAACTGGCACTCAGCAGATCCAGGCCCTTAGTGGATGATTTTGTCTCTCTTTGAAAATAAACCCGAGTGCTCTCTCCGGTCACTTCTCTGTCACAGATCCTATAAAAATAGGCAACACATTGAGCTGTTTTCAAAAGATGATAAAGAAGACTTTTTCCTTACATCAGCAGTTCATCTGTTCTCAGTATCTTTTGTTCTTCAGGTGCCCTGTAGGCCTTGGATGTCTAAGACTCACTGGATTGTGAAATTTCTTTCAAAGAAAATTCTCTTAAATGATTCTATTGTTACTCAGAGGAACTGGAGTACATGGTTGCCTTTCATACGTCTATGTTTTGAGTGTCACTCACTAGAAAGCAAGGAGTACTTCAGAAAGAAATCTTTTAATAATGGTTCCTCTCCAAATTTATGAGGTGCTTT
Source organism: Acanthisitta chloris (assembly GCF_000695815.1). Taxonomy (NCBI): domain Eukaryota; kingdom Metazoa; phylum Chordata; class Aves; order Passeriformes; family Acanthisittidae; genus Acanthisitta; species Acanthisitta chloris. The sequence continues at coordinate 138,016 of NW_008665509.1, forward strand.
CCAAGCTTAGTTTGCCTCCTAAGATACAGTTTAAGAACTCAGCAAAGGACAAATAGCAAAGATATGTAATCATGGATAACCTGGGAGAGATATCACAACTTTTTTGATAACATACAGACAACAGTTTTAGAAAAACTCATCTGTTGATGAAGAGTGCTGTAAGCACACTGAAGTCATTGGTCACAATCTCCCTTTCCCCAGAAAAAGGAGTAGAAAGTATGCCTAGGCCACAGCCAAGGAAGAAATCTTGGATGGTAAAATTTACGGAATGGCTGAAGCAGTGGGGACATATGAAGGATGTGAAGCTCATCCTGTGGCAAAAGGCTACTTAAAGGAACAGTCTGTGTGCCCTCCTTCCCAACACCATGTTTCAACTTCTCTATTTTGCATTAGATCAAGCAATTTTATCACTTGAAGATGAGTCAGTATATCTTGTTGAACCATCAGAAAACTCTCCTTCTGCTTTATCTCTGTGGCAGAGTTAGTTTTCCACAGGATGAGCCAACTGAACTAACTCACCATGTAGTTGCATAATTAAGTAAATCTGACACAAGGCAGAGAGACAGGAATCCTTGACACAAGAATGCGTAAAATCCTGAATTTTTGGGCTGTATAATCTATTCAACAGTTAATATCCAAAAATGTGGTAGCCATTCCTCAAGGTCTCAGACATGAAATCTGGCTTTCTCCTGGGGGCCTTAAAAGGGTTAATTTTATAAAAAAGAGTTATTAATATTGTGTACAAAGAACATGACATACAAATGAAAAAACTCCCACAAATCTATTAAGTTGACTATGCAACATGTTGTTATATAATGAAATTTTTACTCATTTTACCATAACATGTGAATATTACTGCTGGTGCTCACTAGAATGCATATTTTTACTGGATATTCATCTTTTTTTTAATGCTTGTTTTCTTTTGTGCATATGGACTGTATCATGGATCAACTCTGTTTTGAACTAGACTCTTAAACTGTTTGTTTTATACATGTTTGTTATATATCTGCCTGAACTAAGTTCTTAAAAGAAATAATCCTGGTGCTTTTCTGATATAACTGTGTATCCTATAGTCTCTTGGTGTGGTGCTAGTTCCTCAAAAATGAGACAATAAATTCATTACAAGGAAAGACTCATTACATTTTTCGACCTCACTTTAGAAGCTGAAGGCTTATCTCTGAATGTTCTGCAGCTGTTCTATGATCTTGTGAATCAAATGCTACGTTGCTGAAAATTAAATGAAGCAATTTGTTCTTTCTAGCCAACAAGAAATGAAATTAAGTCAGATGTCCCAAACTGTAAATATTACTATGTTTGTCATTTGAATCAGACAAACCAAAACAAAGCAAAATCCAATCCCAAATTTCCTCCTGCTTGGCTTGTCATGTGTTTTAAGACTATAGTGCCTTGTAGCCATGTATTGTATTATAGCATTTGGAGGGTGTTTTTTTCTACATGTGCTTAAAAGATTTATTAGCCGAAACATGTATTATTACTCAATTATATATAAGAAGGGAGATGAGAGGAAAGATGGGTATTTGCCATAGATAAGTACGCATTTCTAGAAATGTTGAAGACAATTATTGATCTGAAAAGCCTATAAAACCCCAAACTTTTTCCTTAATTTTGATATTTTTACTTTCTATTGTAGAAAGTGAATATGAAAGCTATTAAATTACAGTTGTAAACTCCTTACACTAATCACAGCAAGTTTTAACTGTCTGCCAGGCCACAGGGTGAACTCCAGAAATGTTGTTTTCTCTGTGCTGATCCCAAGAAACTCTCTGTTCATGCACTGAATTGGGAGTGAGAATTGTGTGGGCAACAGCATCTTACTCAATTCTGAAAATACCTTCAGTTGTTTCTCTAAGAAATTGTTCTCAACAGTCACATGAGAGCAGCTGTTAAAATATAGCAGGACACCACCCTCATAAATTGTCCTTTTCCAGATTATGTCAATAATGGTCAGTGCACTAAAAGAAGAAACAGAAGCGAAAGCTCATTTTCTTCCTCTAGTTTGGAAATCTGACAAAGACAGGGTGTGCACTTGTCCTTTAGTGTCATTTCATGTTTCACAGCTCAAAGGCACCTTTATAATTCAAATAAATTCTCTCTCAGTGTACACCAGAGGATATCCCATTTTTATTTTCATCTTGTATCCCAAAATACTATATCTGTGACTCACTCAGTAAGAAATATGCATAATACTTTATTTGCTCCCTATTGCATCCTCTGAATTGTCTGTTGCTTTCATTATCTGTGCCTCCCACGGGATTTCTCAGAATGTGCTCCAGCATAGCATGGTGAGAGCAGGGCTCATTCAGCCTTCCTCTCCTGTACTTATCCTGAGGGATTGCTGAGGAACATTTCTTCTTTGGTGATGTAAAAACCAGGGGAGTCATATAAGGAAAATGGTTAAATTCTAGTCCATAGTTAGGGTGGATGTAAGTACAAGCATGAAATTCCGGGATTTTTTTCAAAGTTTGCTAGTGATGTCTGGTGTAGATTTGGGAGAACCAAAAAGTAGGAGAAATACATGATAATGTGAAAGTGGAATCACATTTTCAGTGTTAGGAAGAAATACTAATGGAAGAAAGGAAGGACTTGGACCATGTGGATATTGGATAACAACGGGGATGTTCAGGAAAAACATAGAGGGAGATACGAATGGGTTTAGTCATAGGCCCAGCAATTGGAACACAGGGAAATAATGGTCGTTGGGAGCAGTAAAGTATTGTATAAAGAAGGAAAATAAGAAGAAAAGGAAATGATATGATTAAAATGGAGGAAAATTTCTAATAAGATAGACATGAAAATAGAGAAAAGTAAATGGAACATGCAGGAAATTAAACACAAATATTTCCACATTGTATATAAAAATAGTTTAATGAAGAGCTCAACTGTAATGATTCTGAAGAAATAAAAAAGAGAAAAGATTGTGACAAGTTGAATTGTAATGTGTGGATACACAGAAAGACAGTGTGAGCAGTGGCAGTATTTGTAGGAGATGTAGAACAGTGTTCTGCAATGTCTAGTTTTAATTTCTATTCTAAAATTCTTCTATCTGCCTGGTAATCAAGTTTCTTCTTGATAAAGCTGCATTTAAGGTCAAACCAAATGTGGAAACAGTGCAGTGGTCTTACGCAAAGCTTTATGGCAATCACTTTGGTGGAAGGTCCCTTCAGACCTTCACTGTTGACTAAAAAAGTCAAAGCGCGGAAACGGTATAACATGGAAAAGGAACAGGATAATAGTGTATGTAATATGTCAATGTGCGTGTTCACCACATGTCATGCTATGATGTCCTTTTCAGGAGAAAAGAAGTGAGGGTGTGTTGTTTACTCCATGCTTACCTCTTTCCACGTGGCCGTAGATTGGATTATGTTAACAACCAAGTTTCTAGCTGTACTGGAAACTTAACTTTTGACCAGGCTTTTAATTAAATCAAGGATATTAATTAATATATGTACATCATAGATGCATAAAATGTTAATATTTTAAAATCAAATTACTGGTCATGAAATGTTCCCAACAAAAGCGCAGCAAGGCATTCAAACCAGTTTTAGTGCCACGTAGGTCAGTGCACTACAGTAGCCTAACACGGCATTTTCTTGCTGCTCTGATAGCTCCTTCATGCCATCAGACATACAAATAAAGATATTCTAAGAATTCATCTTGCTATACCAGGATTAGGCAGAGTCAGCTGTGTTATCAGCTTCAGGGTTGCCTCATGCTATACATAGGTAGCCGTTGCATTGATGGTGAACAGCAAACTCACTGCTTTACTAGCCAAGTGTGCTGACATGGCAAGCTTCATGTCTTCTGGTTTCTGTAAATTTTGCAGGATTGATTGTCAGAGATAGGCACGGGGTGGGCGTTTCTGATCACAACACAAGATACTTACAGACAAGTTAGTTTATTAACAAATAAATTAAGCCTAGTGTTGTGGCAAAACATACTGTTCACACTGCTGCCAGGTATTGCTACTAAAAAGAGATGGAAAACTGTTAGGGTGTGATGTACTTTTGATTTTAATACTTAGGGAAATATTTATAAATTTAATTAAATGATATTTTTAGTTCTATCGAAGTTAATGGCAAAACTTCCTTCAAATCGTAATAGTTTTCACAGTCATGTTTCTCAAATCTACCTTCTGTAGTTTTGCTGTGTTTTTAAATTATTTTCAATGCATGTGCTACCTTTCTAAGTACAAAATATACAAATATATATCTCTCCTTTAAACCTCAAATCCATTCCCAGTTATTCACAATGACTTTTTTCCCTATTCTTTTGGCCGCTTGTCAGCACAAGGAAAAGCTGTGGCAACTATTTCCTGGGGAGATCTGCCTTGGGCTGTAGGATTCTGAGACTGTGGTCTGTTCAATTCTCACTTAAAACCAGAAGGCTTAGAGTTTAACTGTGGAGTAGTACTTTTCTGAACTGCTTTTCTATTCTTAAGTTAAAATTGAAGATACCATCTGTAAAGAAAATTAGTATTAAATTTAAATTTAGATTAAATTATAGATGCAAATTATAGGAGACTTGAGTATCTTTGTTAGTCTTTCCTGCAAAGTGAAGGAGTCGGAATTTGCTAATTTCTAGTGATTTTATGAAACTACATATTTTGATATTATTTCTTTTCATCTGACATTTTGTGTAGCTGCTTCATTCCTCAGCTGTAGATACCTATAAGGCCTGAAGATTCATTCCAGTTAAGTCCTTGAATTTGGAATAGGTACATATCTTCCTCTGTATTACCAGTACTGGATTAAACAAGAAAGGAAGGTATTAAGGTAGAAGGTCCTTTCTCAAATAAATTCCTACAAGAAAACTTAAAGGATGGCATACATTTATGTATTTTAAAGATTGGTGTGTCAGAAAAGTTTTCACTAATTTGGATCCTTTGTATGACATGATATACTCAGAGTTTTATCCACTGTCAACCCAAAGGTTTTGCCTTTGAGAAACTGTTAAAAGACATCTATTACCAATGTAAGTAGCCTTGCTACTCCCCTATAATTACTCCTTAGCCTATGAGTTTGGGGGGCAGTGTTGGGTTTTTTTGTTTTGTTTTGTTTGGAGGAAGGTTTTTGTGGTCTTGGTTTGGTTTAGGTTTTTTTGTTTACATTTTTACTACTAATAACATACTGATATGAAACACCATCTGTGTCTTTTTCAAGGCTTTTAGCACATTTCTTTTGTAAAATCTTAAGGTACATGCAGGAACTGTTAGTTCATTTATGACTTTGCTATTTGTTCAAGGTGTTGGGTCTTTTCAAATCTGCTTTGGGTGAATCCTTTACACGAAATGTTACTTCGATGACAAAAAAAATTACAGTACTTAAAAATGATGGTGCAATTTTAGTGAAAACATGCAAAATTATGATTTGGAGTTGATAATTTTATAATAGCCTCTAATTGCATTAATGTTTTCAAAAGCAAAGTGCTGTTTATTCTTGCAGCAATTTGAAGCCGTAATTTTCTTACATAATAGCCTTGTTAGAGTAAGGCAAAATTGACCCCAGCAAAGCATCTAGTCTGTGATAACTCCAGCATAGCACCTTTGAGAAAGAGTGAAGAGGAAGGGAGGATGTGTTCATCTGCAGGCTGAGGCATGTCAGGGTTGGCTTGGAATTCAGATCTCTCTTTTCGGTGATATTCAGTGTATACTTAAGGTAGGAGCACGTTCATCTCGGTCAATTTGAGAATTACTGTAATTTTCTTTTACTACACTGCTCCGAGCCTGGTAAATTGCTTTGTGGTACAAAAATAATGTAACACAATGTCTTTGTCACGTCCAGGAAGACTTTCAGTCCCTTAAAGACATGACTGACTGGCACTGAATAAATCCCATGATAATTGCTAAAAGGACAGAATGCTAAAATACAGCAACTTCTTTCTCCTCACAGCATCAGCTGAATTCTCTTGTTGTAAAATTTGACTAACACAGTAATTCTATTAAGGGTAAGTCTGAGAAACACTTATGTGTTTGGCAGATAATATTTTCGTATGCTGGCCGATAGCTAGAAGTCATCTTCCTTTTGCAATCCTTTCTCTGTCATCTCTTTCAGCTGTTAAAATTCAGTTGCATATTCACATACAAGGTCTCTGCTCTCCTGTGTATTGTCCAAGTGGAGCTGTTTGGCAGGAACTTCTCAGTGGTGTGTTTTGATAAACAATAAAATCCTATACACACAAAAATGGCAGGAAATAGCATGAACACAAGTGACAAAGGGTTCCTTGGATAGAAAGTCTAGAGACATTTTAGTTGCCAGTGTAATATGGTATGGTATGATGAAGTGACTGTGTCAGTACCCTTGGATCTTCCATAGCTCCTGTTGTTTCTGTGCAAATATAAAGGATAGATGTGATATAACCAAAGATAGTGCAGTGTGAATAAATGATGACCCCATCTTCACACTGTATAGATATAAAACTGTGTTTATATGCATTACTGAAATACTGTCTTCTTTCAATCCCAGTAAAATACACAATAAGAAACAGCTGTTGAGTATCTAAAAAATTTTTCTTTACTCCCCTCTGTGATCTGGTCAAATGCCCAAAGAGACCTTTGTTCTTAGTTGAGAATAATTGACAACATATTTCAGGAGAGTGGGTTTCTGTTCAACGTGTCTTTATCTTAGGCTTATGTTTGCTATGGGAAATTATGCTGACCTTCATTAACCCAAATATTTGGACTACAATTTTCTGTAAGGTGCAATAAAATTGAATATAAATCTATAGATATGAATACCTGATGAAATATCAAAATATTTTGACTGCTGACAAACAATTTCTGGAGGATTTAGTGGTTTAGAGATAAGTGAAATGGTGGAATCAGACTCTTAGCTTCTCTCATAAGAAGTCTGATTATCCATCTGTACTATGACTTGGATTCATCACTGCCTGGAAAAACATCCCATTGCTTGTCCAAAAATAGTTGGGCTTACCTAGAGAAATCATAGGACCAAATGGATTTCTAAACATTGAAATGTTTCTAAGCATGCATAGCAGAGCAAGTACAAGGATATTTCCTGATCTTCTCATGTGGGTCTCAGCTTTAAGAAGGGATCCTGTGGAAGGAAGAACAATTTTTTTATGAGCTTGCTTTACAAATGGAGAGTTAGTTTGCCATTTATTTTTGCAATCACTTCCAAATGTGTTTACCTGTGATTATAGTTTTACCTAAGAAAGGACCAGAGGTTGATAAATTCTTAGATAGTTCTGTTATGTTACCTGTTCTTCAATCTGCCACTGCACCTTTATTCGCCACAGGCAATTTTCCTAGTGTTTTGTCTAATTTGCTTTTAAAGACCCAAACCAAATTGTGCTTTTCCCATTTCCTATGGGAAGGTGATATTCAATGAGTCTCAACAACTGTATATATAATTTATTTCTACTATGTATAATGCAATCAGAACTTTGTCATCCAGATAAAGCAGAAAAAAATTTTTTATTTATATTTTTTTCAGAGAACTTCTGGCATTGTGGTGATGTGTACTTTTTGTAGTATAAATTTTATACCACAAAGCACAGCAACTGCCTTTACTGCTATATTCTACAGGGCACTTCAGAGAAGATACATTTGTGTAATACAGTCATAATTTGCAGTCATTATATGAAGATGTTTTATCAATTACCTAAGCAAAAATACCCTGCAGAATTTGTATCTTTTAGTTATTAAAAAGTGGTGACTATCTTAAATTAGTTACTGGAAATAAAGAATTCAGCAACAGAAATTAATCACTGTCACATTCTTGTGCATGTCTGGTGGATGCTAGGCTGTGTAGAACATTTGTTTGGAAAACGGAAAAATATTATTATGATATGCTTAATAGAAACAGACAATCAAACAAATCTTAATTTGAAAAGGTTTTTGCAGTCATAAATCATAATGAAACTGTGCCCTAATGGAGGAAAAACATCTTCATAACTGTATGACCTTGGTGCAGACAGCCCCATTCTGGGAGGGATATGCTCTCAGCAGACATTTTAATTTTTCCATTTCAAAGACAGATGACATTTTTGCCAAAATACAAAGGAACAGGCATGTGTTGTAGCTCCTGGTAAGATCATGTTGTATTTATCCTCACATTTTCTGGCAGTTAAATATGTATTTCACCAGTGTGTTGAGATTCTCTCTCTCTAAATGGAAAAATGTAAAATATGGAACTTAGGCTGTGCAAACCTCAAATGGGAATGTATGTACCTTAGCTGCCATTTAGGCAATCTGCCCATAAGATTGTGAGAAGATTTATTTTTACATACATATGTATATGAAAGATATTTAATCTTTGATAATAATTTAATACTTTCATCCCTATTGAAGGGGAGAAGATAGTAGAGTATTGAGCAAATTGAAGACTGAATGGTGAAGATATGTATCTTTGGATGAAGAAGAGATTAGTATGAATTTAAACTAATGAAGAACTGGATAGCAAATTAAGATAGATGAAATGTACTTAATTATGTAGTTTATTCTTTGTCTTCAAATGCTACTGTCATCTCACCTATTGCATCAGTGGGATGCAGCTACCACCTCTCTGGGCAACCTGTTCCAAAATCTCACCACCTTCATTATAAAAGATTTCTTCCTTATATCTAGTCTAAATCTACCATCTCTTAGTTTAAAACTGTTACCACTCATCATATCACAACAGGCCTTATTAAAATGTGTCACTACTCAAGCAATAAAGGACACAGAAAAAGATTAGTGATATCATTCCCTGGTGAATCTATATCAGTGTGTGAACTTGTACCTCTTTCTTTGTGTAAAGTTATGCCTTTCCTGCATGTTTTCTCAAACAAGGATTTTTGGAGTAACATTTTGGAGTAATTTTTGAGCATGACAGGTTTTCTGCTGTAAAAGGAACAGGCCCCATAATAAACAGCTCAGCAGTATAGCATAATTTTTTCAGGTCACCTTTAAAGGCAGACATGGTGTTCCTGCTGTGCTACATGCCCCCAACAAACTGCTTCCTTAGCAGGAGCACTGTTGTTTTATTGGTAGCACAACTAAGTACAGATAAATCCTCTGATTTGGTAAGTCCCTCGTTACCTCGCTGATACAAAGCATCTCCTACTGTGTTTCCTGACTATCAGATGATCAAAAAGCTGAACTGTGAAAAAAACAGTAACCATGAATATTCCTTTCAGAATCCAGTTTTTGAAATAAAAGTCTTATAATAAATTGGGAGATGAATGAAATATATCTCATTAATATACATTATAAGAGTGAGACAGAGCAGATTTTGTGCTAATTAAGGAAATGGAGTAAGTTGGAGAGAGTTCAGCTTTGTGCTTTTACTAATGAGCTATATGGTGTGGACAGTTGGTCATTTAAATTACAGTGTGCTATGTGATTCAGAAGACACCTACAATTTTAGATCCATAGAGCAGAAGAGAAATGATTGTGCATGATGTGGTGCGTTATACAGCTTATCTGTACACAAAATCTGTGGAGTATTTTTCAGTTGCTCTCTGTCGTGGTTTAACCCCAGGCAGCAGCCAAGAACCACACAGCCTCTCACTCACTCCCCCACCAATGGGATGGGGGAGCGAATTAGAAGGGTAAAAACTACAAAAACTCATGGGTTGAGATAAAGACAGTTTAATAGAGAAAGCAAAAGCTGCACACACAAGCATAGCAAAACAAGGAATTAATTCACTGCTTCCCAAAGACAGGAGGTGTTTAGCCATCTCCAGGAGAGCAGGGCCCCATCACGCGTAACGGTTCCTTGGGAAGACAGATGCCATCACTCCAGATGTTCCCCCTTCCTCCTTCTTCCTCCCACCTTATATACTGAGCATGATGTCCTATGGTATGGAATATCCCTTTGGTCAGTTTGGGTCACCTGTCCCAGCTGTGTCTCCTCCCAGTCTCCCATGCATCCCCAACTTCCTTGCCAGTGTGGCAGTACGGAAAGCAGCAAAGGCCTTGACTCTGTGTAAACTCTGCTCAGCAATAACAAAAACATCTCTGCATTATCAACTCTGTGTTCTGCACAAAATCCAAACATAGCCCCATACTAGCCTCTGTGAAGAAAGCTAACTCTACTTCAGCTCAAACCAGCACTGAAGAATGCACTCACAAGGTTTTAGCACCCACTCTGAAAGAAGAATCTGGAAAAGTTACTGACTTGATTGTGTATCAGCTGTACATCAAAGTTTCACACCTTTGCATTAGCAAATCTCCATTTTGGGATGTAGTTCAGTCACACACTTTCTCATTAAATCTCACTGCCTAAAGCGTACTGAATGTGTCTGGTGTGCCATACACATCTCGTGTGGCCCTGTCAGAGGGATTTTAAGACTAGTCCTAAATGAATGACTTCCTAGACCACAGCTCCAGTAACTCTCTATCTGTACTGAGATATTTGCCCAATAGGGGTAGGAACTACCAGGTCAGAAATGCCTTAAACACATTATGGGGGCTCAGTAACAGTCATGTTACATGTTGAAAAGCCTGTTAAAGTCTCTGGAATAGCTGCTTTATTATAAGAAAAGTGGGTAGTGGGTTGGGCTGTGGATTTGTATAAAACATGTAATCTTGTTCTTCATAGTTTTTGTCTGGAGCTAATAAAAGTGGCACTTGTTAGAATGCAAACTTTGCCTTTCCTAGTGTAACTTCTGGAATAATCTCAAACAATTTGAATATGTTTACAGAAATCTAGAGGAACATTCAGTCACTGAACATATTGACTCCACAAACCAGTCTAGCACAACTGAAAAGAAACCTCTGCTTTTCATCAGTCTGACTACAAGAGCTGCATTTTGTCTGATATTCCTGTGATCTGCAGATCATAGAAAAAGAAAATGCTGATGGGAAAAAGCTGAGTTTTTCAAAGCTCAGAAAGTGTTCAGTTTGACTGTGATTTGGGCTTTAGATAAAGAGGCAGTGAAAAGAAAACAGTTTCTGTTGTCAAGATTGGGTTTGCTGCTTGTTTGATTTAATGTTATTTCTGGACATTGTGTATTCTGAAGATCTAAATAGCATTGAGTTATACTTGTAATATACATATATAGATATACAAACAATCCGTGTATCTTTAGGAGCCCACGTCTGCATTTTGTGTCTGACATAAAATATGCCAATGTGAATTAATTTATTTAAAGGAATAAGGTAATATTCCCTGATTGTAGCTATACAGGAATACTAAGATTCTGTTTCAGAAACCGATATATGCCCAAATCTTGAAATGCAGAACAAAAACTCAGGAGTGTGTGTAATTGCATTTAGTGTGTTTCCTATACACTGAGAGTAAAGATTGAAAGATGTGAGAAAGGAAGGGGCAGAAGAGAAAGTAGTGAAAACCAAGAACCTACTGACTCTTCTTAAAATGCAATAACTATGTAAAGAGTACATATGCAGTATCCTCTGAGTAATGCATCCCTGGACTTGGGACAAGCACAGGAGAACTTACTGTAATTTTTCTCCTGTTTTTTATCGATGAGGTGCTCTGATCACGAACCTGGAACTGTCATTTTAGTTACTGTATGATGGTAAAGGGCTCAACATAAAATGTTTGAAAAATTATCATTTTTAAAAATGTCTCACTCCATAAATGATCTTTAAAAAGAGGGCAGCCTCTTTTGGAAATAGAGGACCCCACTGTCGTCAGTTAGACACAGTAATTGTAATCATATTACCTTTTCACTGAAGATGGTTACATTGATGATTTAGGATCCAAACCCATAAAGTATTAAAACAAAAATGCATTTTTTTGCTCTCAGAAAACTTATAAGAAACTTTCCAACTGTGTGGTGTTCAAAACTGAAATTGTCCTGTGCCCCTAAGGATGAGAGCATAGAAGGCACCTTTCAGTATGCACTGACCTAAAAGCCTTTTTTCACCAAATTCCACAAGTTTATATTATGATGAAGCAAGTTTATTATGTTTTGGTTATGGATAAGAAGCATATGGATGGCATGTGATAGTTAGAACCTACATCTAGACTGTTTTCTGCTAAGCAGAAAATTGTCAACTATATTTAGTTCAGAGAGTGTCTGAGGTTTTTGCATCCTGGAGTTCAGCACATACTGCAAACAGACAACATCCAGCAAAGAAACTCACGTTCTCTCTTCCTTGAACACAAACATTCCAAATTTTTAAGACTCTCATCTCTAACTATAAAGATGTCTTTGTTTCACAGGAATACACAGGGTTAGAGAAACAATGTATAGGCTGCCTGAGAGTGACTTGTCATTTTACAATTGCAATGGAGATCGCTAAATGTTTGTACAAGATGTACTTACAATAATAATTTCTGAACCAGGTAATGATCTTTTACACTTTGCTTAATGGTTTGGATATTATATCATGCTCCAGTGCATTTGGACTTATTACCAAGTCATTACATCAAGAGTGAAGTTTTCATAATTTATAGACGTGATTATGCTGTGTAGTGTAGTATAGGAACTCACAAAATAAATAATGGCATTTTTTTCCTTGGGTCCCCTGTGACTAGCACATTTCTCCACTCTGACTATTAGAAAACTGTGTCCCAAGCTACTGTTCTGACAATTCAGAACACAGTTACAGGCATCTTCATTTGCATCAATCTGACTGTGATACGTGCTGAATTCAATCATGTAAGCTTTGTGTTCTGGCAGTACTGTACTGATAACTTCTGATGTAGAGAATGGAGTTTCATTTTTTGCTTTTCAGTTACTTGAGGATTTCACTCCATCACTTTGTTTTACAATTATGTATGTTGCAGATTGTCACAGCTTTAGTTCTGCAACCCACATCTCCTTAGGGCTTGTGCCTCAGGGCAAACCATAACTGTCAAGTTTCCTTGTTTAAATTAGTTTGTTTAGAGTGTGTTGCAGGAAGAGAGTGACTAATGAAATTCATACCCTGACTGTATTTAAAAAGAAGCTTTTTTCACATTGGAAAATTTGAACCTGTGTCTTAATTTTGGGCTAGTTGTAGAAAGGCAGCAACTGGTATAGAAAGAAGCACCAATTCTAGACTTGTGAGCAGTCCTAGTTAAAAAACTGGCCCAAGAAGTGCCCCAGAGAGTAGCCTGGCTTCTGAAGGAGCAAACTAAGGGTACAAATTTTAAGTTTGTATTTAATTTTCAGCTTTTTACAATTAAAATCTTAGGTGCATGTCACATGGCAATCAGTTGCAAAAAGTTTAAGAACCACCTGCCAATTACCAGCTCCGGCTGGACAGATGTGTCAACAGGCCATGAGAGTGTTCATCAACCAGTGCAAAGTGGTTTTATTTTGTACTGTCATGAAAATGTGGCTTGGGCTAAGTTGCTGGCTTAGTGTTTGAAGAATGCAGGTCAATGCAGTAACCTCCAGCACCAAGGTAAGTAACATATTGCCATGGAACAGCAGTATCTTCAATTACTGCAGGTGCTTGCTAGGCAAGACATACATCTGATCCTTAAAATCTATATTCATTTAATGAAAACAGGGACTCATGACAGCATTTGCCTGAGTTACAGTACATAGTTTAATAACTGGATTGTTGAGTATGAGCTTGATTTTTCATTTCCTTTTTTAAAAGAAGGTTTAATTTTTGAAGTTATATTTTCTTTGTCTTTGCTCATGCTGATTGTGTATATGCATACTTTCAGAGATCTAGCTGCTCTAGAATGATGATTTTTCACACCCTGGCAACTGTTTTCCTTGACAGCTGATGTTAGTTGTTGATATGTAAAAGCGATATGTTGATTATCAGGGTTTATTTAGAAGAATAATAGAAGATGAAGAAGTCAGATAAGAAACGGGAGAGGAGTTTTTAAAATAGAAATCAGTTCTTGAGAGCTCTCTCTGACCACACAAATGTACAGAACTATTGGCTTCTGTTGTACTCATAAGACTGATACAGGCTGGTTCTTTGTAACTGGTTCTTCTAGAGAGTTTCTTAATATTTTCTATTTAAAAAAGAAAAAGAATATCAAAAGAGTACTGTGTGTGCCACCCATCTGCAAGGTACTCCATAAACGGGCGACAACCACGTGTCAGTAGGGAGTAGTATAAAAAAAAGTTAATGAATATAATAATAGTAATAATAATACTTTATTTTGAATCTGAGGTCAAGAAAGCAACATTCTGAACAAAACCCTTCAGTAATATGAAAAAGTAATAAAATGTATCAGGTTGGTAAATTGCCACTTTCTTTGAAGGGCTGAGCTCTGCATTGCAACCTTCCCTTTGCAGTGGCATCTTCACTGCCTGTTGAGGTGGGTTACAGCAACAGTTCTGTCCTAGATGCTTGGCAACTACTGGAGTGGCAGGGTCCAAGTGGTCACTGTGCCTTTGACTGAGAGACATGTCCTTATTACAATGATAGTTTCTCATTTATTAATCACTCTTTACAGAAAATAAGGGGGAATGTATATGGGGGGGTGTGTGTAGAAAGGCAGTATGGAGAAGCCAAGCCTTGAAATTCTCCAGTGAGAAGTAGTCATAGTTAGCCCGGTCCTCATAGGATGGCTTGGCTTCATAGCCCAATGAAACTCATTAGCAAATGGAGTATGCTCTTCTTATGACACTTTCAGTCTGATAACTCCAATATATTTTGTTCAGCTAGAGGTGTTGTGAAGTTAAGAAACTTGATTGTTGAAACTCAATTATTTACCTTCTTGCCATGTTTCTCCAGGTGTTTAGCACATGTGCAGAGAAGTAGATTATGTAGATTATGTAGGGACAGTGTCTATGGGCAAGGCCCTACTTCTTGACCCTAAACTCAAGTGGCACAACAGAGTTTACATCCATATAGCAAACATTTTTCCTCCAAAAAATATCATGACCTCATCTACACAGATATTCAGAATAGCCCGTGAATTCTGCTACAGCCAGGCTCTTACCCATCACACCCAGTGCTACCTGGTGTGAAGCAAAATCACCAGACAAGGTATTAATTGCAACTTTGAAAATAAGTGACCAGAGAGCCATGCTGGGGCCTGTTCCCAGCCCTATTATCCATACATTTTTGGGAAATGTATCTGAATATCTGAAGTGACAAAGTAGGAGATAACTCTGACTGGACTAACAAAGGTGATAGAACCCCCATTTCTCTGGGATGCCGGAAATGTTGACTGCAGTAATAGAACTGCAAGACATTATAAGTCACTAGATAGGCTCAGTACCCAGGCTCAGTAGATAGCACGGGAGGCCTGCCTATCCAAGAGAGGACTGAGTAGGTCATTTCCATGGATTTACAGTAGCCTGCTTAAAAGCCTATGGAAATACATGAGTGATGGAGAGGGCTGAGAAGAAAGCCTTGATGAAGAAGGTAAAGGAGCTATACTGCAGCTGCCACAGTGTCACTTCTTATTCATGTTCGCATAATGAAAGGAGCAGGTTTACTCTTGCTTATGTAATGCTTTAAAATGCTCTAAAATGGCACTGACTGATGGTTCTATCATTTAGCCTAATCTTCAATTGAAAATGACTGTGACAAAATGGAACAAACCTACAAGGTCATACATTTACTGTAAGGATATGTTTGAAAGTTTTCAGAGGGTTCAGAATTGATATACAAAATTCACCCTCTCAGTAGTCTTTAAGATGTAAAATGTAAGAAATATACATTTATGTATAGGGTACCTTTGAATTTCTAATGAGTGCTTGATTATGGGGATTCTAATCTGGCAGCAATTTTCATCTTCACTTCCTTATTTCTGGCATGGAGTTCTCGATCTTAAAAATAGACTGCGTTCTTTTCAGGTATATTCACAATAACTGTGGGGAAATGCATTTCATGGTTTTACAATAGGACTTCAGACTTCACAAAAAAGCTGTATTGGGTTTTATGCATCCTTTCAGTTCTAAGTAACTTTATTCAGTAGTAATCATGAGTAAAAGGCATAGCGTTCTCTTGAGATGTGAAGAAAGTGATTGTTAATCATAGTTTTGTAGGGGTTCACTACAGGAACTAGGGATATCAAACTAGATGTGTTATTTTTATTTAAGTGCCTGACTTAAATAAATTAAATATATTTTCTTTTATTTAAGTGCTTAACTGAAAGGCTGAGCAGAGAAACACTAAGCAGAGAGTGCAGAGAAAAGAGGAACTGCCCTTTTCAGATTCAGCATGGACTTAGACCAGTTTAAGAAACTGCCAAGACCACAGGTGACATAGACCAGGATGCTGGTTGCAGACATGAGCTGTCCTGTGCAACTGCCTGCACATCCTTACTCTGGTTCTGCTCCTTGCTTCCTAGACTATGTGGGGATTTTACACAAACCAGCCAGCAAATATACGCTCGTTAATTGATGTTCTCCCTCCAGTTTTCTTTAGTTTCTCAAGTTAGATCAGGATTACTGTTATGTTTAAATTATTTATTTTTCAAGAGTTTTAGTACCTTTGCAAAAATTATATGCTGATTCAAAGGAAGGAGGGAAACATGGAGTAATGCAGATGTGTGTGCAGGACAGGAGTGCTTTTAGAAGTAGTAGAGCAGATTTAACTTGGCAAAAGTCATGAAGCTAGAAACTACAAGATATTAAGAAGACACACTGAGTATCTGTATCCCCTTCCTCTTGCCAAAGTTGGACAAGACGTGGTTGATGTATGGGTTAAGAGTAGGGCAAGGTTTGTGCCTCTGCAATTTATATAACTGTTACAATTGTTAGGGAGCAAACCTCCTTATTCAGCAGCCTGGATTCCACTGTTAGAGCAATGCCTCGTTATTAATGTGAAAGCAATACTTTCTTGGTCCATGTCTACAAAGGTAATCAGTCTTCTCTCTTTTTTTTTTTTGACTGTTATCTGATTTGGCCTTCAACCCTCCTGTACTTCAGATCTTGAACTCTCCAACACATATTCATTTTTTCTCATGCTTTACAGGCGTCTTAAATAAGATATATATTTAAAATTATGAAACTTCAAATAATGAAGTGTGAAAATGAGCCCATTATTGTTTTGCAGGAAGGATAAGAGATGGTGCTTGAATGGGAGATGTGGAAGATGAGAGGCACTGAGAAAATGTCAAATAGGTAGAATATATAGAAAGTAGAAGGACCATTCTGGAAGGTTGAGGGTCCCAGTGCCTGTGGGAGACTGTAAATTTCTGGATTTCTTTATATAAATATTTAACAGGATCTAACAGTAATGATGACTTTCAAGAGATAATAGCAAACATTAAGCCAGATCATAGGCTAGTCCTTCCATGAATGTGCTGAAGCCTTTGCTCCAGTAGGAGCAGGCCAGCTGACCCAGTTTAACAAAGCATATATCCCCCCCGATGCTTGAAAGAACAGATTCTATTGGCAGAACCTTAAACATTGTAATAGAGACTGAATGTGCCAAATTTTAGAGCTTAAAGCCTTCAGAAAGACCCAGCACATCAGGAAGGTCTTTCAAAGGCTTTCGAAAAGGGCTGCAATAAACAAAACTCTTGCTCTTCTGAAAAACAGTCATGTTAAAAAGCACAAAGCGAGTATTTCTGAATTTCTTATGACAGTAAAACAACTATATATTGCTTCAAAGGGCTACTGCTGTCATCTGGAAAAGCTGACACCTCATGTTAGTCTCTGTTTATCTCACTGGTCATCAGTTTTCAGAAATTGCCCAGGGCAGCCAATAAGATAATAAATAAATAAAAAATGTAAGCCTAGTAAGCCTTAAATTTAAAATATAGCAAACTGTTACTAAAAATTGTAGTCATGTTCAATAAATTGGTTCAACACTATTAGATGGCATTTAATTAACTCTCTTCTTGATTTTGTTTGTTTCTCAAATGCTGTTGCCAATAAATAAATACATTTCTGGATCATTTTCTCCTGTACTAATGTCACCACTTAGCCTGCTGAATCACTTCTGCTATTGAAGTCATATTAGAAATAAACACTTGATTGCCAAAGGATCCAAATTGTAGAAAATTAGTTAATTACATTTCTGTAAAGCAAGCAGCTTTCCTTTATATATAACTTGGTCATCCAAATTTGAAAGCACTGATCAAATCTTCACCATACCAACAATGGTTTGGTGCTTTTTAGGAAAAAATTAAGCAAAAGAAATCTCTTTTAATGCATTTGGGAATTTTTTTTCTGAGTAATAATGTCCCTTGTGCTTTCTATGTGTACATGGGTAGGGATAATAAAGAGATTAAGGATATGATCTCAGCTAGGGGCTTCCACGTTGCTTCTAAAAAGAGCCCAGGCATTGTTTTGGCCTCTCCAGTTCTGCCTCAGGCACAGCTGCAGTGGAGGGTCCTGAGCAGTGGGAACATAAATAGAGCAGTTTCTGGCCATCCTGTACTCAGCGTTTTGAAGAAAACATATGTTTCTAATTTGTTTGGTGCCTGTTCTGAGGAACCAGAAAGGAGGCCATCCTTTCCCTGGGTGTTCAGAGGGGCATGATCCACCTAGTGCCTAAGAAGGTCCCGAAGAGGTGACAGCCAGTGGAGCTCCTCACAGAGTGTGTCTGAAACTACTACATGCTACTGGCAAAGGCTGTGCTGCAGGTCTGTCTCGTCTTCTGCCTTTTTACCGATTGCTTTCACCTTAAGAACCCATCCAGAAGTTGCAGGGTCAGGTTGACTCCCTTCTCAACATTCAGGCAGAGCTGCTTACCAGGAGCTTCCTTATTTATTCTCATTTTCATAAGCTGTCATTGGTTGAGCATCAGATTAAGAGATTCTTACTTGCTTCTGCCCTGGCTAGGGTGGCTTTTCCATCAGCCTGAGGAACAGTGCTGAGTGTGAGCCTGTCCAGCTGAGGAAGGGGAGTGGTTCCTTTTTGCAGCACCAGGGGCATGGTGTGAAGCAGCAAAAACATTGCAGGAGAGTGTCTGCCTTCTTATTGTTTTCTCTTCTTACTGCAATTTTTTTCCTGTCAGTTGTAATCTGTGGTTAATGCCCAATCAATTTCTGTTTCTAAACTTTAGATGCAACTCCTGTCTCTGAAGGTAGAAACCTCTGCTCTGAGAGAAAGGGAAAGGAAACAGCCATTCTAATCTTTGCAGTTTGTATTTACTCCTGGCCATTTTTTCTGGTTGCAACTGTTAAATAGTTGACTCTCTGGGTTTTGAACCTATACTGTAAAGGCTTGATCTTTGCTAGGTTCAGGGAGACACAGAAGAGGCTCCAGAGGACTTGCTGAAAGCACATTTGAGCTGAGCTCCCAAATGTTCCCTTTGTTCTGCTTGTAGCCACTAAGGATTCCTATGAGTTGTGATGGTGGTTAGATATATTCATATTTTTTTCAATTATTACAGGTTTCAATGTAGTTTAGGGGCTTTTCTCTTTTATTATGTTCTCAAGAAGGATTAGGCATGTTAAAAGGAAGTAAATGGATAAATTATTCCAATCCGTATGCGCAGAGGGAGGACTGTGACTCTTCCTTGTCTCCTTCCGTATTCAGTGGTTTCAAAAGAGGCCTGCCCTGGCTTTTGTTTTGCACCTAGTTTTAACAACTGCCCTGCTGTGAGATTGGCCTGTCACCATTTTGAAGGGGTATCTCATATCCCGTCAAGCACTTCTGGTTTTATATAACTCTATAGGACACATTTGTGTCATTTGTGAGTGTAAAGGGTACAAAGACTTTATTTTGAAGTGCTGCTTGAGATAAAGCGTGATTGTGGGCAATAGGAGCAAGGTAACCTGTGAAAACCTACGTTATGTTCGTATTTATTAGGTACGTGCCTGCATTTTTCTGGTCTCGTAATATACAGAAATGTGTTTGTGCTTAGACTTGCAGTTTGGAGCAAAGACTACCATAATAGGAATATGTTGAGATTTAACTGCTCTGTGGATTGTAGTACAATAAAGCAGTAATCCATCTCCCCTGTGATGGTTCTAATTTTTCATTCAGCTGTGGCATTCTGTACCATGCTGTTTATCTTGTACTTTCATTCACTCATGGATCTGATAGTTGTGAAATTGGCAGATGGTTTGTGATGCTTTTCTAGGAGTGGTTGTATCAATCCCAGTGATTAAAAGGCTTCCTGATTTGCTTATCCAAAAGGATTAATGGCAGGCAGTGAGGGCTTTGTTTGAAAAATCCATGCCACGTAATTCAACAAAGGGTCAAAAATGTAGACTGGAAGTAATCCAGTATTAGAGCTGCATTATGGAGAAGCTTTCTGAAAAACTTGCTGACTCAGCAATTGGACATTTCTTGATGAGGTCTGAACTATCAAGGAAAATGCAGCTTCACAATGTTTTCTCAGTCATTCCATAAGGATAAAGTTCAGGATTTTAAGCAGGTCAGCAGCAAAACTGAATGACATGTCAAACTTTGGAGAGCTGCCCTGCATATTTTGTTTCTGTATAAAATCAGAAATGTCAAGTACAGAAGTATGACCTTGACTCATCCTCTCCGACCTATGTAATTTAAGCATTCATAAATTGCTGATTTTTTTACATTGATATAGTCAAATGCTTAGGCTGACCAGACTGAACACTTTAACCTGCTGCTTAGAGTTCTGTAAATTACTGTGATGGTTTCCTAGGAAATTGTAGTTGTAAATTGCAAACTATAGTCTACTGTAACAGTATTAAAGTAAAATTTCAAGTATATAGCATATAGACCAGTGAAGAGCAAACTCCTTTGAGAGTTCAGGAAGCTGGTCCCTGTTCTCAAAATCATTTTTAAGGTCTCTGCAATGGTCCTTCAATGGGAATGAAACTACCATATCATCCTTTCTCATGCTTATTCTCTCTTCAGCCCTTCACCTTATCCATTCTCAGTTTCTCAGCTCCAGAAGGAGGCAGTTCCCTCTCAGCTCCACCTCTTATTAGATGAGCAGACACTCCTGAGTAGGGTTTTCAGAAGCTCTCAGGCTAGGAACACCTGGGTCCTGCCTCTGTCAGTAATTGTGCTAACTACTGGATGCCTTGCCAAGGTCAGTGTGGCTTAGGTTGCCTTAGTAATTTGTGAGTGATTTGTTCTAGACATATCAACTGACTTTTGGGGTGGAATTTAGGTGGAGGAAGTGATGCCAGCGTTTTGATGACAGATAGACACCTCTGCACAGCATAAGGTACTTTTCCATATGTGAAGATATCCACTTTGTGGCTTGGAAATTGAAATGGATCTGCTTCTTGCCTGCATTTCTGAAAATGAGGAATGGGCATGGTTAAACAGTCCAAACATGCCTATTTTGGGTCTCCAATGGAGTGTAGGCAATTGGTGTCATACAGACACAGTGCTGCCACCTTTCCTTCTGTGATTCAGCTGATTCTGGATATTGATATCTTTCTTAAAAATAAATTACATGCCTTCTATTTCTTTTGCCTCATTACATTATCTTGGTTTTGAACACTTTGTGCAGGCTCCAGGTATTATTAAATATACATTGAACTAGCTCCACTTGCTTTTTGCTTCCAGCCCTTGTAAAAACTTTGCATTTTTAATCTCACCTGTGAGGTCAGAAACTACAGCCTGATTAACACGGTGGCTGTTGCTGCACAAATGAGAATCACCTTGTAAAGGACTTGTTCTGTCTCCTCAAAACTCACTTTGAGATTTCTGTCCTGTATAGTCTGACCAAGAGTTGGTCTTTTATCTCAGCTAATGCTCTTAGAGCTGCAAACAGCTTTTCAGTTTTAGATAAGCCACAAACATTTTTTAAGGTTTAATTTATCTTCTGTCCTCAAGCTTAAGACATATATGTTTTAAAACAAATGATGGTCTTCTGTGAGGTATGACTCTCTGCATCTATATGCAATGCAGGGTTAGCTGCCTCTGTATGATTGCCAGCCAAAAGACATCAAGAACACAAGCATCTGCTAGTAACAGACTGTTCTTCGCATGTTGTCTTTCACCAGCAGCCATGCTTTAAAGTACAGAATGTGATTTAGATCTCTTTCAGTTGTCTTTCATATGTCCAGAGTTTCCATCTTTGCTGCTCAAATTATTTTCTGTAATTTCATTTTCTTCCTGGTGCTAGATACTGTTCAGATATCGTTTTGGACCATGGTGCTTGAGAGACAGACCTTTATTTATGGGTGCATTTCCGGTCAGTTCTGCTTAATGGAGTATGTGCTTCCTCACAAGGTCTTCTTGTGTCATCCAAAGAATGAGCAGAATTATATAAAGCTTCAATTTTTCTATCACAGATTATTTGTGATGATATCAGCTAATTTGCTGATCTGGAGTGTTGTCTACAGAATCTGTGGCCCAGCTAGAAAACCTCTTTTAGGGACCAAAGATAAAATTGTCAAATGTGCCCAAATAACCTAAGATCCTACCTGCAAAAGAGAGAAAAAGAATTAGGATCCAAAATTTCATTGAAAGTACTTCTACATTCTTTTGCATTATTTGGTCTGCTAGATTTAAATCCAGGGATTTTAATATGCATATTTTCCATACTGTCTCAGCATACCCTGGAGACACTCTATGTAAGCTGTTTTTAATTAGATTTGTGTTAAAGAGGGACTTCCTTTATCCCAGTTGAGCAACTAGACATATTGAATATTTTTAATGGCAGTCTCTCACTGCTCTAACTGTATGTGGGACTATTTATTATCTTTTTTCCAAGTTATAAAAAGATAACCAAAATTAGCTTCAATGAACAGAGACATGACACTGGTCTGATCCTGATCTCACAAGTAGTAGGTGGGAATAAACTACTGAATAAACACCTGGAGAGGGAATGATCTGAAGATGCCAATTTACCTAAAGTTTAGGATAGCTTGAACAGTCGAATAATTTTCCTTTCACTTAATTCCTCCATATGTGGACAGGGCACTTTTCTATACATGTTTGCTTTAGACAAACCCAGAGCTTTTGTTTTGATTAACATAATGAGGAAAAAAGTCCTGCACACGTATAGTTTTTGTTGCCACGAGGAAGAGTGAGCAGTCAAGACATGTATGGGCAGTGCATTCGTTTCTGTTCATATTCTCAGTATGTGGAAGTCCAAGTTTAGTTACCTAATATATTTCAGTGTTGTTTTTAAACTTCTATTTAAGTTATTTGTCCAGCCTGAATAGCTTAGATTATATAACTATTTTCATGTGTCCAGGAATAGTTGGTGAGACTGAGCACATGTGAACTCCTGTGATTGATCACATGTGCATGTCCCAGTGCTATAGAGTGGTTTGGAGGAAAAGAATTAATGTTGAACAGTGTTGTGGGAGAGCCTTGTAGAGAAGAGGCTTTCTGTATGGATTTGTCACATGCTACTGATCATTTTATGAATGCAGTATTTGCTGCAATGATCAGAAAAGCATTATAAATGTGGTTTTACATCACAGGTAGCACATGTGCTGTGTAAAGCCACCGTTACCATAACTAGCTTCATCCTGTCCTGTGACCAGCTTCTGTCACTGCTTTTCTATCAATAGAGTGCTGTACAAAGACATATCTCACACTAAAAGATTAATACTAGGTCTTTCCAATGGGAAAATTCATGCAATTCAATTCTCCCTTGGGTTAAGAAACAGTTAATTTTGTAACTTTGGAGTTGAATTGATTTTTGTTCAGTCTACTGGCTTTTTTTTTTCCATAGTTTAAAAAGCATCATCACATATAGCCCGTTGAGTCCACTGCTTCCTATTTGAACACTGGACATAAAATTCATTAGGAGAAGAGTAAGCTCATTTTACTTTGCAAATTTTGAAGTGATCGTAGGATACAAGCACAATTAACAATTGTCAAGCTTTTTCTTTAAAGGAAAAAATGGTTTTCCTTTCTCATTTGATTGCTAGGTGTTCACCTAATGAAGACCTGTAGAATCTACAGATTGGACTTTTATGGGGCTTGTTGCTAATTTAAGTACAGTTTATAGTTTTTAGCAATGGAGAAAATGTCCCTTTTGAAAGTCTGATCTTCCTAGTGCCTCTTGGATTTATTTTGCTTTTAGGCTATAGTCTGTAATTGTCAGATCCCATTCCATGGACAATAGAGTGATACTTTATTTCATTGTGCTACTTCTATTGTATAAGGTATAAAAGGCTCAACACTTTACTCTTGTGTGCTGAATAAATATTCTCTCTACTATAAAACTGAATATGTTCCCTGGAGTGTAAATACTGTACTTCTAGGACAAAGTGAATGGCACAGGTGATCAAGTTGGATGACAGGAAAAAATGGAGCCATTGTCTTGTGGGGACCTTGAAAGAGGAAGCAGGTGAAGAGTCTGGAACTTACCAGTGCTGTTTTATCCTGGATTAGCATTCAGATTTTTTATCTTCTCCATGGAACAGTGGCCCTCCACAATGCAAGCCTTATTGAAAGTAAACCATATTCAAAATCAGATTGCAGGTAAAAAGGAAAGTAGCAACCATTATGGAATAAATTCAGAGAGAACAATTACAGGGGTGAATTAAAATTTTGTGGCTTCATTCAGCAATAACCTAGTCTTCTGAATAGATTTTTATATCTTTAAGATGTTTCAAGTAAAATAATGAAAAATGTGTGTGTTCACATATTCATCTGTATGTGAGGCTGGCAACTTTATATTAGTTCATGCTCAGATCTGGGGCTTTAAAACTCATTATAAATAGTAATATTTATATACTGTGTTTTCTACAATTTCACTGTAAGCGCTGTTCAGTGCAAGATTAAGTGTACCTGCTAAGAAAGAATCTGCAAGCTAAAGTGAAATTTTCTTTGCCCAGTATATTTTTTTGAATGAAAAGTATACAAGCACATGAATATTGAAAGCACATCCAAAAATTTGCCGAAAAATTAATAATTAGAAGTACCAGGAGGAAAAGAAAATATCCTAGGTGTATTATTAGTAAAAGTTATCTAACTGTATCACTCAAACTTTTCAACAAAGAAAAGATCATAGAGTGGAATGTAAAGAGGCCAAAGAACAGTTCACAGTCTGAAGATTAAAAACAGATGGGGACCAGAAAAAGAAAAAATCATACAAGGAAATGATTTGGACAAAAAAGTCCTCCTGGCTTTTAAACTGTATGTCTATTTACTCTATTTCCTGACTGTAATTGAGTTCCAGATATGTTTTTATTTGTTGTGTTTTTTACATTTATTTTACTTACATAAAGAATGAATAAGTCTTGCCACCTGCTTTGTTTGAGAGTCATTTGAACATGTCATTCAGCACACAAATGTGTTTTTCCATTTGCAGAGTATCCCTTTCCCAGAGGAAAGTTTGGCTGTGTCTTGCTGGGTTGCTAGTATTTTTGCCAATACTAGCTTTGGACCATGATCTGGTATCTCTTTTTGGATCTGTGTAGTGTAGTGATGGAAAAGAGAAGAATTGTTTTTTAGCTTTGACCTAGTGCACTCTGCTTGCTTAATGTCACAATAGCTTGATGTGATGTCCATAATGAAGCTAGACTGTGATGACTTCACTTTAGATGGAACCAGCCTTAGGCTACAAAAGAAGGCTGAACAGATATTTTGGGTTTTTTTGAATACCTTCAAAAATCTTGTGTGCTATCTTCAATGCCCTCCTGCAGTGAAGAGCTTTCTGGCTAACCACTTTTCTATGTCTGACTGTATTAAAAGTAAGAGACTGAGGATGATGGGGTTTTTTTGAGAACATTCAAATAGGGACTGGAGGTTAGTGTAAAAAAAAACAAGAAGTAAGAGGGGTCCCAGGGGTTTTGCCTTCCCCCCTCCCTTAAACACCAATTACATATTTGATTAACTCTGCTTTGGGAAAAGCTAGCTGTAAATTTTTGCAACTGTATGGAATAGTAGATTGGTATGAAACAGGAGATTTGTATTGCAGGGGAAGACCATAGAACTAGTGCAGCATAGCAACAGGTTCATCAAATTCAGCTGAAGAATCTTTCTGTCTCATGCAATGTTCATGAAAAGGATGTGGTTTTGTCATGTTTCTAGAATTTTAGTGCCTCTCTGTCCCTTACAGGTAGCAGTATACCACCTGCAA
Organism: Acanthisitta chloris; assembly: GCF_000695815.1. Classification (NCBI taxonomy): domain Eukaryota; kingdom Metazoa; phylum Chordata; class Aves; order Passeriformes; family Acanthisittidae; genus Acanthisitta; species Acanthisitta chloris. The sequence continues at coordinate 163,796 of NW_008665509.1, forward strand.
TGGCAAGGAAACCCAAAATAGACCTATGTTTTTAGGTTCTTGTTTTCTACTGGTTATTGTGTGATATTTGCAAGCTTAGCAAGTCATATGTTTTCAAAAGAGTATTTCTGTACACTGTTTTGAAAGCAGTGGTGGCTTTAGTCTGATTTGGAGTGAGTGATCATGAGAGTGAAAGGAGATTTTTTTTTCTGTAAAAAACTACCATATGATAGATGACTTTCAATCCGTCAAACAAACCTATTAAATGAAGTTGCTGACATGGGTGGTAACTGGTTTCTGCCAAACATCCACAGAGAAAGTGACTTCTCTCATCACAAGATGATACAGAATAGGCTGCCCTGTGTATTTCCTTTGTGAAGGAGTCAAGAGAACATCTTTGCAATACTGTTGAAGAAGAGATTACATCTCCTCACCTGAATTGGTGGCTGTCATAAGGTTTTCTAAAAAGTACTACATAAATCTTAGGTTTTGATGATTTCTGAGATTGAATTCAGTTGAGCTGAAGCCTTTATTGTATTGAATCACAATGAGAGTCAAGGACCAATGGACATGAATAAGAATTAAAGAGATGCAAGAAAATAGCCCTAATAAAAAAGTGCAGCACTTGGATGCCACAGTTAGATTGAGTCCTGAATTGTCTTTGATGGGTTTCTCAATCTTGTCAGTAATGATGGTCCCCCATGGTGCCAGCAAACTGCGAGCAATTTTCTGCAGTAGCTGCTGTGACCAGATTGTATTAAGATGAAATATTGTCATGAGACATATACAAAAGCTTCTCCTTGCTCGTGTCTGATGCAAGGAAGAAAACCATCTTTCTCTGCTTGGTGGAGCATAGAGAACCCGCCTCAAATCAAGGCTGGAAGAAAATGTTTGTGTTTCAGTCATGTGCTGTTTATTGTATCTTTATTAGAGACAACTTTTGTAGCTGGAATAAAATGAGATTGTACAGACTATTTTCAATATATTAAATATCATTTGTCTTTTATGTGGCTACATTATCAACAGTAATGTTTTTTAGAGTAACCTAACCTAGTATGAACATTTGTAGATGGCATTGCATTATGCCTAATGCATGTTTACTGCACATAATTCAAATTTGTATTTCTTAGAAGTAAACCAGAGTAGCAGCAGTTGACTGGAATAGAATATTTCAATTGGAAGGGACCTAAAATGATCATCTAGTCCAACTGCCTGGACCAATTCAGTTGCTGGTGAGATGGGAGAACAAAATTCTTTAGATGTATTTATCAAGAAGTACTGACATAGATGACAGGTACCTACATCACAGATATTCAGTTCTGTTAAATTCATTGCAGTCTTTCATTTGAGGCCTTTAAGATGATGAAAGTTCACAACTGAACTCTCTAATGGAAGTTTAGGTATTGTAAATTAGAAATAAATGTGAACCTAATTTCGCCAAAGTCTGAGAAACAGGAAATCATCATGTCCAATTAAATTTAAGCAGGAATTCTTGGGAAGGATTTTGGTTAAGTTTTGTGTTCTTATAGTTGCTTTTACCAGTAGTGAAAGAGGCACACTAGCAGGTACTATGTACAAAACTGCTTCTGGTCATAACCAGTAAATCAGAAAATTTCTATCTTTGCAAAATTGCAAGGGATAGTACTTTCCATTTTAAGCAGATAAAGTACATAAGCAGTCAGGTGCAGCCACGAGAAAGTTGGAAAATAATTCTAAATCCTTTAGACAAATTAGCTGAAAATAACTGATTTTCTTTTCTTTTTAGAAGGTATTTATTCATCATTATTGTGTAACTAGCAGTAGGCTATAAATCATCACATAAACCACCCTGGTACCTGAGGATTGTAAGGTAGCAAAAGTGACACCAGTTTTCAAAAAGACTTTCTGGGAAGTCAGGGTTAAACAGTGACCTGTAATCTATAGTCTGTTAGTCTGTAACAGACAAATGTAATTTTCAGGGCAATTAATAAAATCTGTCATAAAAAAAGAATTAATGGTCACATGGATAAATATGATGTACACTTGTGGTGATTTTTAAAATTGAATGCTTGATTCACAAAGCCAATGGCATTCTTCAAAGCTGTCAGCAAGTACATGGGTAAAGGAGATTGTCAGAATTTCCAGGTGGCTTTCAAAAAGATTTTTCCAGAAGTTTTAAAGAAATTAAGTGACTGAAGGGTTTCTGCCTATACAGTTCCTTTCATAGACAGGTTGTGGATAAAATATAGAAACCAAGAAATAGAAATAATGAGAATGAATATAGATGTGACCAAGTCTGTTGATATCAAAATTAACTCAGCCTACTAACGACAAGGTTTATCACCAACAAACTACAAGATGAGCTTGTATGAATCAGTGACTGAGCAGTGAAATGACAGATGAAATGCAATGTAGACAGATACAAAGTGATGCATTTAGAAAAAAGCCAGAATTTCACACAGAAAACAAAGGCATTGAGCTCACTATTAATACTCAGGAGGACCAAGAGTGGCCTGGACAGGCTGAACATATCTTCCTCTATAAGTAAGGGGGAACTGAACTGAAGCTGACAGAAGGTAGGTTTTCACCAGTCATGTGCTGCTTGACCCAGAACAAAATTTTACTTGGCCCAAATTCTTATGTGTTAAAGCTAAGGAGCTAAAATTGCTCTAAAATATATTTCAAGGATAGCTCTCTCTCTGATGGCCCCAAAGCATGGCCTGCATGGTACTAGCAGATGAAAATGAATAATAGCTTTCTCTGGCTGGCACAGAGAGCTTCAGAACTGTGCTGCTGTCAGCACCTTTCACGAGTAGCCATATAGCAATGCTGACAAATCTGTGATATGTTGTTTCTCTGATACTGTTTTCAGTCTTGTGAAGATACAAAGGACAAATCCCACAGGTACTGTGCTGTCCTGCATGAGAAAGAAGCCTAAACCTCTGAGGTTGAATCACTTATAGATGATAGGGACAGCTGAACAAACAGGATGCTTCTGAAGTAGTGAAAGGCAGAAATTGCATTTCTGAACTGCTGGACCAAAAGCTGACACAGGATAAAGTGAAATGGAGGAGTTCAAAATAGAAGAAATACACCAGCCGAGGTGATTGAGGTTGATGGATACATGTGAGCAAACGGCAATAATAGCTCCCTGCTAGAGAATCCCTGAAGCTGCCTGACATCAGGAGTAACATGATCTCAGTTTCTGATTCATGGGCTCAAGAAAAATGTGAGTAACTTTTCAGATCTCTGCCAAAATGAGTACTTCCAAATACAATTTATGTGCATTTGAGCAAGTACACTGGAAAAAAAATTCTTCCGAAGAGTTTGTGAGTTTTTTCCTTCTAATTATGACAAGGTGTGACAGATTTACAAGTGCAAACCCAGAAGAGGAAAAAATCACAGTGGCTTTTCTTATTATTATTATGTTAAGTCATTTCCTGTTAATTTAATGGAAATAAGTAACTTATCTTTTCATATCAGTATCACAGTGCATATCTACTCTCTGGCAGGACTTAAAAAAATAATAAGTGCTTATTGTGTAATGTTGCTTATTATCATCTTCTAAGATTGTTTTGGGTCCTTCAGTAATTTAAGTTGCAGCTTAGACAGGCAGTAAATATATACTCCAGTAATCAATTTGAGATGAGTATTTGGAGAGAGCCTTACATACTTAAGCACGGTTAATCTATCCTTTATCCTTCAGGTGTACAGCATATGAAAAGCATAGAATATTAGCAGGTGGGACCTTGCAAGTTGATGAGTTGGCTACTCATCCTGAGAAAATATGTGGTCAGCTCCTGTTAAATATGATTTCTTTAAATGTTGCCTTGATTGATTATTTGCTTAATTAGAAGGCTTGGATTGGTTAATGTTTGTTCTGTCACTGGTCATGGATGCAGGTAGTCTTTGTATCTCTAGCTGACAATACTGTTACTTCTCCCCATTTATTGCTTCTCTGGTTTAGCTTCTGATGTTTCTTGAGGCCCACTCAAATTCTTCATCCCAATCTTGTGTATCTTAGACATCTCTCCTAAGTACATGGTCTGCTTTTAGAGTGGAAAAATCCCATCCAGTACTCATTCCTTGAATTTTGTTACTCAAACTACCCATATTTTCCATATAATTTTTCTATTTAAAAAAAACCAGGAAACCTCTTCTACTATGCATTTGTTTCATTCCTCTTTAAGCTAAAATTCTACTTCCCTATTGCCTGAAGCCTCCTGGTATTTTTATTCTAAATCATTCTTCATACCATCCTTAGATACTATCCACTTCAAAATTCCCCTTCCCATCTGCCTTCTAAGAGGTTTACCCTTTCTTTATTTTCTCCTTCTTGAAAGCTTTCTTCTTTCCATGTTTTATGGCTACCCAATATATATATACACATATCTCTTTTTGCCTCTCATATGTATATTGCTATATTTTAGCTGCTTAAGATCCCTTCTATGGTAGAAGTGACCTGCCTGCTTTGCTTCCATGTGTTACATCTATAACCTTCTGCCTCATCTCACTGGGTTTTCTTCTTTTCTAACCCTTGTGTTCTTCTCCACAGTTGAGAGGAGCACTTATATCTTCTCCTGCTTTGAAAGACCTGTTATCTTTTAAGAATCCCTCTGCGAGCTCCTTTTTTACATCTCACTCTCCTTTTGGGTTTCCCTTTCAGTGACACAGAACGTAAGCTATGGAAAGTGAGGTGTTTTAACTGCAGTGATATTAAAATAAAACCTAAATTTCTCGTTCTGCTTTGTGGATTTCATATTGTGTATTGCTGGCAAAAAAGAACATTCTTGCTCTCTCTAGAATGTGTACCTGCCTTTTGAGGGCCTTGCTATGAGTAGAATTGCACTTCTGAAAAGCTGGGGCTGTATGTGCTGCAGTAAGTGTCCAGCCACAGGGTCAACTTGTTAGTATCAGGATCAGAAGGTTAATTAGAACTATTTCTTACTGTGATATGAGTTCTTCAGATATTGACTTATCTGATTTATAACTTGGAGCAAAATAATCTATGTCACCATTAACAAATAAAGCCTTTGCAACAAAAAAATTACCACAGAAATGTTCTGATACTGCTTCCAGCAGTTCACAGCCTCAATGCTGAAACTGTAGGACAGGTAGACATTAGAATGACTGGCCAAGAGATTAAACTTCTCTGCCAGGTGCTCAAAAGATATTAGCTGCCTAACATCTAAAATATCAGCTGTCAAAGCCCTTAAAATCCTGTTTCTTGAGCAGTATGATCTCTGAGCAGGGGTGAAAGGAAAGGTTATCACATACAGGACTCCAAGATGAATGCGTATTGTACTGGTTTCTCTCAGTTCCTCCAACTTTCACCAAGCTTTCGGTGTGCAAAAGAAGAAAGAGATTAAAGTGAAAGAGAAACTTTAAAATGGAGACTACCTCAAAATTTAATTCAATTTATAAACAATTACAGTGTATTCCTTACCAACCCATCTGCATCTAATTTTTTTCAAAAAAATGCAGTGTTTTGCAACTTTTAATAAGGCTGGAAACAACAGAAGCCTCATTCACTGTCTGTTCACTTAATAGATCTGAAATACTTGCATATTTTCTTTTTTTAAAAATATATGTAAATGCCTAATTAGAAAGGATTATTTCTTCCAATGATAATGGTTCTGACTGAAAGCAACTCTTCTAATGGGTAAATCTTTAAACTTCTATAGAATTTGTAGTTGGGTGAATCTAAATGCACTTGTTAATGAGGGACAAGTGTAGAGAGGAAGAAATTTCTATCGCAGATCTTCTATATTCTGTTGTCTGTATATGGTTTAGGAATAGGTATCTAAGTGTCCTGCTTCTGAGGGGGAAGCTTTCCTTGGCTTTTGTGGTCGTAATAGTTCATAGTTCACATAATCTGCAGTCACATGGGAGGTGTTGTTGGCTTCATTTGCCATTTACGTGATGGTGCTGGAAAGTTACTGTTATATTTCCAGGGAATCTGTAAGATAAATGCTGAATGTTTTACATTAATTATAGAAATACCTAAATATGTTTTTCCCTTAATCTTTTAAAATCTTTCGTATCAATCTGTGTCTTCCCACCTCAGAAATTAAATTGGAAAAGATAGCCTGTGTAACATCATTCATTTAGAAATAGATTTTTCCCTTGTTCGATTTTTACCCGAACTCGGTCCATTAGCTGAACAGGATCAGGCAAACGTCTGATTTTCTAGAGCAACTGATATTAAATTGCCTCTCCGTGAAAAGCAAGTTTGGATGGGTCCTGCAAACACACAGTGGCACTCTCCCAAGCTCCCCTCACTACTGCTTCCAGATTCAGATGCCATTCACTGGGCACAAACATGAAGTCCAAAGTGCCAAACACCTGAGGTCAGTGTGGTACCTGTGCATACTCACAGTTAAAACATCATGACAGTTTCCCATCAGAACCATCTGGCTCCAGCTATTTATTTCTTCTTTCAAGGGATAGCACTGGCCACGGCAACATGACCCAGGGGGTTTCCAGCAGATGAAGAATCCAGTCTGTGTTCTTCATTCATACAGGGAGTCAGAAAATGTGTGGGATGTGGAGGGTGCAGCCCACATTTTTTGGGATGACTCCTACCTGCAGAACTTCTGTGTGAGGCAGTAGCACCTCCCATGGGATGGGATAGAGGCACTGGGGGAGTATAAGAAAAAATCCAAAAGCTGCTTATCTGATCATCTTGAAATAATTTTCTTGATATGTGTGGTTCTGTTCTGAATATTTTACACAGAGATATCATAACCGAATTGTTTTTAAAAGTTGTCCCTGGAGTTTCCTCAGTTTCTGAAAATAATTTTTGGCTTATGCATGCCAAATACATGTGAAATGGTTTCATGTCAGTTTAGCACTGTGGTGAAATCATTATTTCTGTTTAATACTTCTTGCTCGTGCTCAAGAATTTCATTCGTACTTCTTGTCATAACATCATCCTGGGAGTTTATGTTCTCTCTGAATCTTTTTCAGCTTCATTGTTTTCCAGAGTTCAGACCACCTGTTTTGTTAGTGTGGCCTATATTCTTGGTTCCTAGATGTGCTTACCTGCCCAGTAATTGGTTTCTGTGCACAACTTCCTTCTCCATATCTCAGTTTACGAGCATTCCTTGTGTAATTCGAAAATTCAGCAATGTTGTTTGTTGGGGTTTTTTTTTAAATTTACTTCTAGATGGGTTTTTTTAAATGCTTAATGGGACTGTCTATGATATTCAATATTGCAAAATATCACTTTCAGCATTTTGAGAATGATTAGATATTATTAGATAATTTTAGATCCTTTAGTATGCCAGATGTGTGCTTTACTGGTATGTCTGGTGTTGCACTACTTTCTATTTAGTAGTTAATGAGATTCCACCTGAACGAATACGAAATTCTAAGTATATCCCAAGTTTGTAGTTACCAATGTATAACCTCCTAAAATATTAGAACTAGGTATGGCTGCCAAGACTTTTATGATGTAACCTCAAACATAGTCTTTGATTATATTCCCACCCTCTAGAAATCAAATCTTTGGCAATCTTTTCTTTCATCATGCACAGTATTCATATTCTGTTTGCCTTCGTTGCATGAATGTTAGAATGCTTCCAAATTGCTGAAGTATCCTGAGAGTTAAGGGATTTATATAAAAACTGATAATAGTGGCTGAAATACCTCTCCGCCATAGAGTTTTGGGAGGTCATTATAATAAAAAACTGATTAAATATTTCTTATCTCTAGTTCATGTTAAGAATCTATCCCCTTAAGATACTCACACAATGAAAACATATTTCATCATTCTCACATGATAAGTACCACATTCTGCTTTTTGTAAAGTCAGGTATTACTTGAATATTTGAGCCTCATTGGCATGTTATGAAGTTTTTATCATTTCTATTTGTAATTGAAGTTTTTACCATCACTAAGTATTCTCATGTTACTGTATTTTAAAACCTGTTTCATAATGGCTGTATACCTACCATCTGTGATATTATTCTGGTTGATCTTAGATCTCATCCCCATGTTTCTGAGAACATCTCTCCTATTAAATAATTTCCCTCTTACTTTATCCTTCTCCAATTTGGCATACAGCTCTTGGGGTAGTGCTGATAGAAGAGATAAAATGGTATCGAGTTGAATCCTATGAATTGTTCCATTTGAGTCCTTGTATAGCTCTACTGGAATAAAGAACCTTGCTTATTTTTAGGTTTACCAAAGCAGTGACATATTTAACATTTTGTTGTTTGCATAGAACTGTCTATTAAATTAATTCCTAAAAATTATAAGAGAAACAGCTCCAAAGAGAAATCCCAAAGTCAAGTTTTTTTACAGTATCCACAATAGGTGTAAAATAAAATAAATTTTAACAAATCAACCATATTTATCAGTTTAGACAAAAAAAATCACACATTGCTTTTGCAGATAGTTAATGTCTGACGTAGAAGTTGCAAGTATCTTTTGAAACAAGCTTTTATTACCTTAAACTTCAGTGTAGTTAAATTACTTCCATTCACAAATCCTTTTCTAAATGTGCCAGTAGGCCAGGCACCACATCATGAATCAAAAATCATATTGCTTTTTGCTGCCTTGGGAAGTCGGGTGTTGATATTTTGTGAGAAGCTGTTTGCTTTGTAGTTACTGTGCTGGGGCAAGGCTGAAGACATATTACTGTGGAGTCTGTGGTTTTTCAAACATAAATGGAACACCCCTCCAGCCTGCTGTGACGAATTTCCTGCACAGTCATGTCCTTGAATCATAGGCAATCAGTGAAGCATGGTTGTAGAAGATGATTCTGGGAAAGAAACCTGGGGGATAACTACCTTTTAGAGGGAAAAATATAAGCAATAAAACTGTAGCTCGGATACCACAATAAGTTCCAGGTTACTTCTTGAAATTATGTGTATTAAACCCGTCACAAGATCTTGGGCTTGAAAATGCACAGGTCTATAGAAATTATTTTAATTTTAAATGTCAAAAGAATTGTCTTACTCAATTAGAGATTCTTCCATTCTTTAATATACATTGAATACAAACCTACCTTCAGTTATTTTAGAGGGTGGTGAATGCCTTCAAAAGCCAAACCTCTTGGATACGTAAGTATAGATTTAGGAGTCTAACTTTAGGTGCTCCTGTAAACAAAATTCTGAGTGCTCTTCAGGGCAAAAATCTCAATTTCCTTCCTCTATCTTGGATAAATGGAACTAACAAAACCTAAATAAACAAGTAAGAATAGTAGAGTTACTCTTCTAGGTAAAAAAATGCATTTGTATACATTTTTGTTATGCTCCTCAGAAGGAACTTTTTTATTTAATGCATACAAGAGCTGATTGGACATTTCCTTGTTCTTATTTTCTTAAAAGTTCACCTAACTCCAAGCAGGAGATTTATCTCAGCACCCATTCCCAACAAATTTCCATTTTGATATGGCCTCCCATTGGGAAAAGAAGGATTGAAAGTCAGTTTTTGACATATTGCAAATAATGTAACTGATAATAAAAAAAAGAATCTCATATAGATAGACCCAATAGAAAACAAAATATTGGCTCTTGAAGGTCAAGAGTACCACATATTTTTAGAACAGGTCATTTGGGTTACAAGATTGTTGTGGAAAGTAACTTTAACCTGAAATGCTGATACAATCTTTCTATAACCGAATTAGAAGTCTCTCAAATGCTCCTTTATTTTTATGTGTTCCTCCAAAAAATATTTGTCAAATAGGCCAGAAAAATCTTGCTAAGTGACATTGTAGTTTGTTAGGGTCCTAAATATTATTAATTATTAAAGCAGCTGTGTTGTCTTCTTTGAAGTACTTATTCATCTGAATAATTGGTAACATAATTGGTTGCATTTATTCCTATTACCGAAGGGTTTGTCTCTTTGCTGTTTTAACATAGCTATCTGGAAGGAGGCTACAGATAATATGGAAAACAGTTTTTAGTGCTTATTCAAGAGGATAAAAGGGTATTATACCGATTCTTGGTGAAGAAATGCTACATGTTTAGACAAAAACTGTGCTATACTGGTGTATTGGGGAGAAATGTCACTGTGATTCACCTTGAGATATTATAATATACAGCAGGACGTATACAGAGAGGATAGTTTAGCATTTCTCAAGATTTTTTTCAATCAAGTGGTTGTTGAACTCTATCCCTTACACAGTAGCTTTTTTCAACAGCACTCAAAATCTCGTAGCACTCTTTGTTTCCTACATCTCAGATCAGATGGCAGCATGCAAAGCAGCTTGAAATCAGCAGAGTGGCTATCAAGGGGTCAGTGGCAAACTGGTAAGGCTAGGAGGAGGGGAAGAAGGATGAAGAAGAACTTGGAGTGAACATGAGATCATGTGTAACAAATGGCAGCCATGCTCGGGTCCTTCAGACTTGGCAGATTTTTGGCTAATAGTGTGAGAATAGCATACATTGTGAATAGGATTTGCATGTGCATTGTGTAAAGTATTCATTGATTGTGTGGCAGAATTGGCTGTTGAGCACCCAGGCAGTGAGCTGCACCCCAGTTTCTGGGCCTCCAGTCTGTATTGCAAAGTGGAATTTTCTGTTAGGACAATTCTACTCTTGCATTAGACACCTGCAAGAGGTGAGATATGTTTATTTCACTAGCTACTATAAGCAGGAAGAGCAGCCTCTAGTTAAGTTTAACTCCACTAGCAGTCACAGCCATAGAAAACATGAAGAATGGTTCATGATTCATTCTTTGGCTTACAGGGTCTTTGACCTTGGAATATGATATAAAAGCTCTTTGTCCTATCATAAAAATTGTAAGTTGTCTCAGCATGGCTCTAAAAAATTATTAAGAAAAAGATGAATAAAGACATAATCTCTGTGGAAAGTGAGTGGTTTAATTGTGATGCTTTGGGGGAGAGTATTTGTACAGACAGCTTGAGAGCTTTCTCAGCTTCCATATTAGATTGCACAAAATGGATATAATATAGTTTCATACTACATTCCAAAGAGCTAAAGACCACAAGTTCTGGAGTAATTATGGATGGCTATTGCTTTACAAAGCAGTAGAATACCTATTGCATAAACTTAGCGGTGATGCTTGCCTATTTTTACATGTTAAAAAAAAGCAGCTACCACTTCTAGTTAGTGCCATGGTAAGAATTGACTAGTTTTCTCCCGAGACTTGACTATAAGCAATTGTCATGCCAAATACATAACAATGTCCTGGTTGCCTCCCTGTACTACTTTGACAGCAAAACAAGTACCCCTTCCATTCTTTGCCATAGCAGTGGAAAATAAGCATCTGGTTATCTGTTTCTTCAGAAAGTATAAAATGCAACTTCTGAGAGTGTCTGTATAGACGAGCGTTATTTTGTTGGAGAAATAATGTTTTATCTAAGAAAAAGAAAAGCCAAAAAATCTTTAAAATCACAGCATACAGCATTAACATCTGGTTTAAAGTCTGTTAAGAGCCAACAACTCAATGTCAATTTTATCTGACTTTAAAGTATTACTTGCTTGATTATGGCTCTCGCTGGGGGAGCCAAGCATTTCGATATCATCCAAAGCCCCTGAGAACGATTCAAACCAGCTGCTATTCTCTATATTACATAATTACAAAGCACACAGTGCCGTTTGGCATACTGAAGAGGCACTGGGGGCCCACTTCTCAAAATATTTACAGCCTTTTATTCTTCTCTAAACAATCATTTGCATAGTAAAAGTGATATACAGCACACCAACATGGGGATTTACTTTATTTCCACTTTCTCAAACTTACCTGGAAGTGGCTGCGTTTAGCAGTGAGTAGGCAGAAGGGAGATGGAGCCAGCAGGGATAAAGGCTGCAATATTTTCTGGAAAAACTTTATGTTGGCTCAGTCAGTGAAAGATGAGGAATCTTCCAAAGAAAACCTGAAAGATGTCTAAATATTTTGCCTGTGTGAAAGCATATCATGAAATGTCTGCCCTGGAATTGCAGAAGTTAAGAAACTAGGAAAAGTTGCATGTCATGCATGTGCAAGCTGGTCATGACAGGGGTGCTAATGTTTAGATGGGATGCAGTGGCTGCATCTTGTTAAGAGATGTGTATATGTGTGCATCTGTAACTAACCCTAGCACACCAATAAATTATATACACTTCTTTTATGCACCCAACTTTTGAACTACAAGCCTCTGTCTGATCTTAGCACCCACAACTTAACATCACACCATGTATGGGAGGCATCACATGATGTAGCTAAATTTTCAGTTTTCTCCCATTAAAATCATGTTGGCACAAAGGAGTCACATACCCTCAAAGTTCCAAATTCTTCTCGAGTTTTCTCCCATTAGAATCATGTTGGCACAAAGGAGTCACATACAGCAATATTAAATTACAGATTAATGAACTTCTAAAGGTTTTCATGCTGTGTAGTCCATGTTTTTTTCTCTGACTTGTATTGATTTTAATTAAGAGATCATTACAAGTACTTATATCATGTGTAGGGGTAAACCCCAAATCCTTTGTCTTTATATCTACAAAACTTAAAATCTGATTTGAACCAAACTTTTACAGATTATAACATTGTTTTGAGGTGGAAAAATATTAGTAGAAAGTGAGCATAGGCAAATTATTAGATACACTCTAGGGAGCCTGGTATTTACATATTGTCCAGGATCTGAATGATGAAAAGTTGATATGAACAGATATGATTAGTTGTAAATCTCTGCACCCCTGCAGGGGGTGTTATCATTCAATTTCTACACAGCAAAGGTTACTGAAGCTAATTTTTGGTGCCTGTTTGTTTCCCACTTTAAAGACATTTTAATGCATTGCATAATTTGGGCTGCAAGTGGAAGCATTTTAAGTGCAGAATCAAATTCAGAAACTTAATAGCAGTCTGAATGGACCACTGTAAGTGGCTTGCTGGGCACAGTGACACAGTATGGCAGGTGCCACTGTGAAAACCTGCTGACTGCCAACCTTCCTGAATTCTGAACTGTATTTTGCCCTCTGGTCCACTGGAGACTTTGACTGAGTGCCAGTGACTTTCACAGCCAGCTTCCTATACTTGTCCAAGAGATGGGGTAAAGAAAGGATGCTTCTGTTACATGGAACAAGGAGACAAACACCTTCATCATGCAGTGTCATGTTAAATAACCAGACATAAGCATGCCATTGGATCACTCATTACACTATTTCTTAATTTAGGCATACCACCAGAGTATCTGCCACAGGAGATGCTGGGGAAAAATATTTTAAGCCTGTTGGACAGCTGGAGATGAATTTGCCTAAGATAATACCTGACTGCATTTTAATGTATGCTGTTTTTCAAGAGCTGCATGAATGCTCAAATAGGAAACCATACCACCAACTGCTGCTTTATAATTCGTCTTGTCCTCTGGTTCTCATTCTTTATGATTCTGCTGGTTTTGCCTTACAAGCTTTCCTGAGCAGAGATAACATCACAAAGGGAAAAGAGGTGAATTGAAGGGGACAAAAAAGAGGTTAATTTATGACAAAAGTGATCAATTAGCCAACAAAAGGAAGCACTCTGCTGGACCACGTACTTACAAACAAGGAAGAATTGCTTGGGAATTTGAAGGCTGGGGGAAGTCTTATCTGGAGTGATCGTACAGTGGAGAAGTTGAGGATCTTGCAAGGAGTTAAGACAAAAGTAGGGTCACAACACTGGGCTTCTAGAGAACAGGCTTTTACATGCTGATAGAACTGCTTGGAAGAATACCATCAGATATGACCCTGGAGAGTAGGGGGTTCTAGAAGAGGTGTTTGATTTTCCAGCATCTCCATTTGCAAGCTCAATAATGGTCCAGTCTGATGTGCATGAAGAGAGGCAATGCTAACAAGATGTCTGTGTGGATGAATGAGGAAGCCTTGACAGAATCCAAATATAATAAAAGAAGGTAGCAGACAAGAGGTGGATGTGGGTAACTGACTCAGCAGGGTTATAGAGACACCATCCAAGTGTACAGGGATGGATTTAGGAAAGCCAAATCCATGTGAAAAAGATAATGTATTAAATGGGTGATATATAGACTAAAGGCTTAGCTCTGGGGTCTCACAGACTAATTTCTTTTCAGAAGCAGATCTGTTTATCCTGGAACCTGTTATTCTAATAATAGCCACAAAGCATAGAAGGAAATCCAGATTTATTTATCTATTTATTTTTGTTATTGTGTCTTTTCAATGTGTCATTCTTAGCATTTTCTGAATATTCTACTTGCCTAAGGATATCACAGATTTAGCCACTCACTCAACTGAAGTGCAAGCTTTTATCACACACCCAATCTTTCAAACAAAATACTTTTTTTGTTATGTTCTGACATCTTTTAGGACTCTTCTTACTTCTCTGGTTATTCAACATATGGAAGAACCTAGTTCTATCTTTTATGATTGTGTAGATGCTATGAGTTTTAGAGGATACAGAAAAGGAGGCTGCAGTGCTAGGCAGAATACAACCTCACTTTTGATAATTTAGTCAGAAATAGCAAAAAACTCCTGCACAGTAGCTCATTGAACTCCCTATGATATCGTTCCTCCTCCTAATCCAGACAAACAGTGTTCCCAGTCCATAATATATACCTGGGAAGCACCCCAAGAATGTCCATTTGCTCTCACCACAGAGAGAGAACAGTCAAGATAATGACATACCTGGTGAAGGAGGTTTATGCTCTTCCCTCATCACCCACTTTAATGCTAGAATAACTTTTTTAAAAGCTGCGTACTGTCTCATCCTACTAGCATGTATATTTTGTAATATAAAAAATGCCCTTTGAGTTTGTATTTTGAGGCTGAATTTGGAAATCTGTAAAGGCAGAAGTTTGGAGATTTCACCTACATACTCCTTTCCGTATACTCTCTCCTTATTTTGCCTGTGAAATCAAAGGAGAAGCAGGAGGGGCAACAGAGTCATTGTCATAATCAAACCTGGTAACACAGGTGATGAATTTAATGGAATTCCTCTGAAGTCTCAAAGTCAAATCCACAAATCAACTATGAATAAATCAGAAAAAGTTTACCTACATGGATTTCAGATTTGTTGCAATAGCACACAACCTATTATGGCAACTTGAATCAGTGTATGTTGGGTTTGCATGACAAGGTTTAGATAGTAGGGTATGGCTACAGGGCTGGCTTCTTTAAGAAGCTGCTAGAAGTTTCCCCCATGTCTGACAGAGCCAATGCCAGCAGCTCCAGGATGAGCATGCCACTGGCCAAGGCCAAGCTCATCAGAAATTATAGTAATGCCTCTGGGATAACATATTTAAAAGGGGAAAAAAGTTATTACCCAGAAGTAAATGTGGCCAGAGAAGATAGGACTGAGAATCTGTGAGAGGAACAACTATGCAGACCCCAAGGTCATTAAAGAAGGAGGGGGAGAAGGTGCTCCAGGTGCTGGAGCAGAGATTTCCCTGCAGTCCATGGTGAGGCAGGCTGTCCTCCTGCAGCCCATGGGAATCCACAGTGGAGCAGAGATCCACTTGCAGTCCATGGAGATGCTCCATGCTAGAACAGGTGAATAACTGAAATCTCTGACCACATGGGAAGCCCATGCCAGCACAGGCTCCTGACAGGACCTGTGGACCCATGGAGAGAGGAGCCCATGCCAGAGCAGGTTTGCTGGAAGGACTTGTGACTGACCCCATGTGACACTGGAGCAGTCTCTTCCTGAAGGACTGCACCCCATGAAAAGGACCCACATTAGAACAGTTTGTGAACAACTGTAACCTGTGGGAAGAACTCACATTGAAGAAGTTTCTGGAGCACTGGCTCCCTTGGGAAGGACCCCACACTGGAGCAGGGCAAGAACTCCTCTTCCTGAGAAGGATACAGCAGCAGAAACAACATGTGATGAACTGACTGTAACCTTCAGTCTCCTCACCAGCGTGGCAGTACAGAATGCAGAAAACACCTTGGCTCGGTGTAAGCACTGCTCACAGTGATAACGAGAACATCTGTATATTAATCAACACTGTGTTTAGCACAAATCTAGAACACAGCCCCATACTAGCCACTGTGAAGAAAATTAACCCAGCCAAAACCAACACACGCCGATTCCACGTGTCCCTGTGCTACCGGGAGGGAGGAGGTAGAGAATTGGTAATAAAGTTAAACCTGGGAAGGAGGGAGGGGCAGGGATAAAGTGTTTTTAAGATTTGTTTTACTTCTCACTGTCCTACTGTAATTTGATTGGTGATAAATTCAAATAATTTCCCCGAGTCAGGTCTGTTTTGCCTGAAAAAATAGTGGATGAGTGATCTCTTCCTGCTCTTATCTCCATTTATGAGCCTTTGTTAAATTTTCTCTCCGCCGTCCGTCTGAGGAAGGGAGTGATCGAGCGGCTTTGGTGGGCACCTGCCAGGGTCAGTGACCAGTGTAAGAAAACTTCATAATGAAAGTCTAATTGCTATCAGTAAGACAGATTCCCTCAAAGAAGACTGCACATACATCTCTGGCCAGGCAATGGGCCTTTCCATGTTGCAGCTGACAGGTGGTTGTGGATTGAACGCTTAGCTTCCTGAATGGATTCTGGTCTGCACACCAAAGTAAGGGCTTTGCCTTTCACCCTGACACTTCAAATACATGTGCACGTAGATGAAAAGAGGATTTTATACAAAAGTCAGATTTAAAACAGGTTTTTATTCCCTTGTTTGTAGGTTTTTCTCAACAGTCAATGCAGCTTTCAAATAGACAGCCTTTCTCTCTGTCACATTTCCAAAATAGCATTCCTTTGCATTCTGACGTATTTTAGCAGCTCTGTTCGGTCTCCAGCTACTTTAATATAGCAGTGACGCCTGATCTCATCCTGTGTGATCATGTTGGTTTTTGTGGAAAAAGCGTTTGTAGCTGAAAGCTTGTCTGCCTCTATATAGATGGACCTTACTAGTAGTTACTCAAGGCTGACTGAAAATTCCAGTAATTCTATGCAAGTGTTTTTCTCTTCACAAACCTAAGATATTTTACACTCTATGCTGTGTTCCAATATGCTTCTGAAACAGAAAATTCAATGAAAAGCAGCCATAATCCTCTTTAATGAGAGGAGTGATAGGCAGAGTGGATAATGTAGAACAGAAACATACCTCTCCAAATTTATGTAAAACATTTTTGCTGCTTTGTTCTTTGCTAAGTTTAAATCCATTTTTTTAGCTAGCAGACTCGGTAGTCTGTGTGGTGCTACTATGTAATTTAATTATATTTAATGATTGTATTTGATACTGTTATTAATAAAGTTCAACAGAAAGAACAGTGTTGTGGAAAAGCAATAATATCCCATATGACAGCTCAAATAAGGAAGTAACCCTTATTCTATTGAATATGTGTCGTATCCGGATATGATTAACTTTAATTCATGTTGAAAAGACTTTTCACCTGTTATAAGAGAATAGACTTTTCACACATGGTTCAATTTCTTTTACTGGCTTTAATAATTACATTTATCTGGCAGTAATTTTTCTCCTTTGCAAAAATGTGTGTAGTAATTCTTGTGTATGTGTATATTAACTTGAATTGCCTAATTTCTTAATTCTGTAAAGCTGCACTTTAAAACTCCATACACCTTGCAACAACAAAAGAACTTCTCTTGTGCACTAGTGTCACGATGTTGAATGTGTATAATGCTGTTTGTGTTCTTCTGAACAGTATTTGTGCAGCTCTTAAAATGTTAAGTATGCCATTGCTGTAAATCATTATTGAACCCTTATTGTCTGAAAGGTTCTAAGAAGCATCACTTTTAAATGTGTCTTAAGCCATTGAAAGTGATACCTTTTTAAAATGCATGTCAGCCAGCATTTTACTGCTTGAAAAAAAAGAAAAAGAACCTAAAGCTTAATGAAGCAAATGCATCAATTAGATAATTAACTTAAAAAGCAAAAGGGAATTTCATGTCACTTTTACTTACTGAACCTTAGGATGTCTTACTAATTTACACGTTAGATTTTTCTCATAAAGAAGTCAATAAATTGTGTGCTTATAAGTTCATTTGCATAGATGGTAAGAATAGCAGACATAATAAAGGAAATTTGTAAAACTTGAAGAATTATGCTTGCTATTGACAAGTACTTTGCTCTAGAATAGGTCTCAGCATATGAAATTAAAATGTTTATTAATAAAATCATTCTTTATTCAGTTGCAGGAAGAACTTAAATAAGAATAGCGCACAGAGAGAATATTGTGTCTTGAATGCTATGTTGCAGAACTGGTAGTTATTCTTACTGCAGAACATTTTATTTTCCCTCTGTTAGAACCTGATTACCTCTGTTAGGGAGGCAGTTTCCAACCTTTCTTTCTCTGCCTCTACTTTATGGGATTCAAATGTGATTTCCCTGTTACAACTTACTTACCTTTGCTTACTTGAACTGCTACAGATTCTCACTGCTGTACTGCACAAGCAGATACGACAGCTTTAGGATTCTTGTGACTGTGTGCTGATTTGTAAGCTGATGTGACCACCTTTAAAACAGTCAGCAATCTATATACTTTTCTAAAAAACACCTAATATCTCCCCCTTCGTGTGAATTTTATCCTTTCTGATGGTTGAGAGTTGTTCTTTTTCATACACACAATATTTTCCAGTCGCAGTGTTCTAAGAAACTTGTGCAAGAATACATTGGAAATGAAACAGGAAACTTTTTTCAGTTTTATGTATTTTGTATAATAATACTCTATTATGTAGCCCAAGAAGGGATAAAGAAAGGGGCGTCAGCATAATAGTTTTTAACCCAATGAAATTACTGAGAGATGTTGCATATCTCTCTAACCTGTTCTTGCAGGCTTTTGATATAATCCTCAATCACTAAGTAACCTAAAATCTCAAATTCCCCTCCATGAGGATTTTATAATCCAGTACTGTATGAGTGCTGATACAGTTCTTGATACTGTCATTAGAAACTTCTTTTGGATAACACTTTGATCATTTCTAGACTTCTGTTATGCTTTCTCACATTGTTTAATATCCAAGGAAAATAGCTAACGAAAGAGCTTCTACCTGGTTAAAATCCAGACCTTGAATTCTGATGTCTTTGCAACATCTGCTCTTGGAAACTGATTGACAACTGATTTTTCTTTGAAGCTCTAGGTCTTGCCTGTTTTTCTAAGAAAGGAATTTCAAGCAGCTTGCCCAGTTCTTCTACATTCTGTGAAAATCTCAGATTAATTCTTGATTCATTTTGCTATTGACTGTGCAGTTCATTTTCCCTTATACTGTTAGTCTTTATGTTCAAATTAACTCATGTTTAACTGGATTTTATGGGTACGTTTCTTAGAGGTACTTGTAAGGGCTTTTAAACCTCTTGAAGCTTAATTCTAACTCAAAATTGTAAATTTCTCAGACTGACCCAAAAATCAAGTCAGAGGAAAAGCTTACTATCAGACTGTTCTGTAAGTTTGCTTTCTGTGCCTAAGCTGCCGACCTGGCTGTGTTTGGGATGTATCTGTACAGCCACTGTAAGCCAGCTGAGGGCTTCTGTGCCTCAGCAGAGGAGTAATAGAAATGCAAGAATTTACTTGCCTATATCAAATTTCTGTGTGAACTCCCGTAACCTATTTGCAACCACACCACAAATTTTGACAATAAATCCTTATAAAATAGAGCAACATGCTTCACAAGTCAATTTGTACTTCTGTATGTCATGAGGTACTGTGCTTGATTCAAGGTCACTTGGATGCAATCAGTCTGGTTTGGGTCTCCATTTCACCTTTGCTTTCACCTCTTTTCTCTCCATTTTCTACATCACGGTTTGACTACAGTCCAGAAAGCTCTAGCACGCTCTGTGAGCCTGCACAGCTGCCGTTTGGCCTCCTTTCTGCTTAGGGACCGTCTTGTTTCCACACCTGCTTTTACTCTGCTGCCAATCTGCATAGGCCAACAGCCACAAAAATAACTGGAATATGCTTGAAGAAGTCCAATTAAGCTTTTTCCTTCTCTCTTTCTTCATAGTTTCTCTTTATTTGTGCCAGATTGTCTTCACCTACCATCTTACTAAGCCTAGCAATGGCTTTTTTCTAAGCAACATTGCTAATTTCTCACCCCATTGGCCTGCCAGCTCCAATGGACTGGCTAAATAGTTGTGAACCTGTCAGCACCAAGGTACAGGAGGGCAATATTTTGTTGGACAGCTATAAAACCACTTCAGCAAAGCTGTAAGAACCACAGAACTTTATTGTGGTAGCATGCATAATGTCATCTGTACATTTCATAATATTGATACTAAAAAGTAAGAATCGTTATACTACAAAATCTGTGATGCTATGAAACTATTTAGGTTATATTGTAAGAGTTTGAGGGGTCTCTCTCCTTTCTTATTAACACTGTCATCTTCCAGATAGTCTTGGTTTTATTGTGAACACAAGTACATTTATCTCTGAGATTTTGCCTTATATTATCAGCTCTTTTCCTGTAGCTTGCGAGAACTTTCTCCCTCATCAGTGTCTCCCCAGCTTCCTTTCAGGTTCATGCAGGAGCCCATAACCCTAGACATGGCATTTTGTTGGTAGAAGTCCCTTTTGCTGGTGTGCACACACCATGCTTACAGTACAGTCCTCATGCTTGGCCCAGCCTGGGATGAGTTTGGCATAACAAAATGTAGTAGCTTAGCAAATGGTCAGGTCATGTATGGGACTACAGAATGAGACACTGGTCTGGTGCCACAAATACCACAGTAACATTAATATCTAATACCCGTGATAACACTAACAGGTTTCAGTTTATTGCTATTCCAGGAAGAGGCTACAAGCAATCGAGTTCATTCCTGACCCTTTGTCTATTACATGTATACTCCTTATCTACCCAGGCTGATGAGTTATCTTGAAAATGGAAGTATTTCAAGGAAAAAGGATATTAGAGGAGTTCATCCAGTGAACAATCTTATTTAATATTCTCCTTAATGACCTTGACACGCAGATGAAATTTGCTGATAAAGCAGAGATGGGGTCAATCTCAATGCAGAGGAGGAGCTGAATAACAAATAGGATGAACTGGGTAATATCAAGAGCTGAAATGAATAAAAAGAGTTGGATTTTAATAGTAGAAGAGACAAAGCCATGTATCAGAAGCAAATAATAATTTCTGCTATATTCTGAGCTCTCATCAGTTAGAATGAAAAAGACCTAAGTGCATTAGGCATTCATAATAGGCATTCATAGGATGTTTATGAAATACTGATGAGATTTGGCTGTGTAAAACTCACGATAGCAAGAGGCATATTATAAGATATTGCTAGTCCTTGTACTGAGTAGCAACTACTTAAAATGCTGATGGAGTTCCTTCTGAAATGCCATGGACATGTCTGTCTTCAAGAAGGATAAAGGTTGTATTGAAATCATTGTAAATAAGGACTCCTAAGAATACAGGTTATCAAGGAAACAGTGTTTGTTAAGAACAAATAGATGTTAGCCAGTTGTGTGTACCTCTTGCCTAGAAAATTTCTGCAAGTACTGAGACAGGCACTGCACTAACCTTCCAGTGAAAATAGGAAATCTAACCAGATTTAAGATGACACTTGATAAAGTTATAAACAGGATTATTTGACACAACTGTTTGTCCGATATAGGAGGGGAGTAGCTTTTGTGGCATGCAATTGCTTCAAGTATACATTTTCCCTTTGAAGAGAGCTCTTAAATTTCCAAGCATTGAAAGTAAAATTTAATAATACACATCAGAGAGATGTGTTCTCACAACTACTTAACCTCTACAGAAGAGGCAGTGAAGGATAGAGCTGTGAATCACTTCTGCCAGAAATATTTACCTTTTTTTCCCCATGAGGGATTCTTGAGGGTTGCATTTAAGTTTCTTTGTGACAGAAGGAGAGTTTTGCACGGTATTGACTCTTCCCAGTAGACTGGAAGAACCTTTTCTTCAGAGAATCTGGGCCTCCTTGCTTTGGAAATAAAAATATGTCCTGGAGTTTCATGATTTTTCATCATCCTAAAAAAGAAAGCCTGCCCTTCTGTGTTAGTTTCTTTGAGTCACCAGTCCTTCTTGAACTTTGCCATAGTCTAGACTGATTCAAGGCAATGCCTTTCTGCCCTTTTTGGTGGTTTGTTTGGTTTTTTTCTAGCCGAAACGTGTGTCTGGATTGTGACAGAAAATGCATAAGCAATGTGATAATCATAACGATAACATCTGTGTACAGTGACAGAATCGTTCAGCTGAAGATGCTTTTCAGCTTTTCATAGTTTTTTATTTTCAGCTCAGGTTTGGCTATTCTAAAAAAATATTCCTACTTTTACTTCAGATACCTTAGAAAAAAATCTCACTGTTCTTTTTCTAAGAATTTCTAAGTATTTGCTCTCAAGGAACTCCAATTACTTTGACAGCAACCAGGTATAATGCTGGTTTCTTTCCAAGTTCACATTAAACATCATTTCAAAGACCTCAGAAAACAGGCATCTAATTATTACAAGTGCCTACATCTGAACAAAAAAGGTTAGTGGTTTTACCAGATCCAATAGAGAGAATGAGAATAATAGAATCCCTGGGCAGTTCAGAGAAACAAAATAATCCAGTTACTATCACAGTTTTAACAGATACCAATTTAGCATCCACAGGCAGTTTTCTATCAGTCTCCTAGACATTCAAATATAAGGCATCAAGACAAGAAACTGAGGGATTTACCTTACAGACAATAAGCATTATTGCATTTCTCAGTCAACCTTAGAAAATACAGGCATTATTTTACTTAGGCACTCATTAAAGAGCTTGACCTTTATTGAACTCCAGAAAGGACAAGATATCAAAATTCAGCTGAGGTATATATTAGTGTTCCTGTACAGTCAATTATACCCATATGCTAATTTTCTGAAGTTTTTTAGTTTCAGTGGAAGAAACATTTTTTTCCCAGCTTGTTCTATTTTCCCAAATTCTTACACCAAGTCGGCAAGAATAAATATAGAGAATTAGAGCAGGAAAACACTGTATTTAATCATTTGACTCTCATTATTCCCTGAACCCTTGATAATTTTGCAGATGGGAGACTTATTCTAACAACAAATTTCTCTTCAAACATTTCCTATTAGCAGTTATAGTTGTCATGTATTGACAGCTTATGCATCTGGAATCCTTGTGTGTGAGTTTTTCCCTTGCATACTGTGGCTTTCAGGTCAAAAGCAGTATTCTCTATACTCTGAGAAGTTTGCTTGGAATTGAAAAACCATGTACCTGTCTGTATTCTAGGAATTTCACAGCTGGGCTAATTGACTGCAACTGTGGTTGTCACAACCAAATTAATGCAACAGTAATCACTGAAGAGAAAAATTACAGCTAGTAGGTACTACTAACCACTGTCCACTACTTTCAATCTTCATACCTAAAACATTTCTGAGTGCATGTAATGCTTCATAACAGATTATCCTTGCTCACAAAAGACCAGGGCTACTTCTTGGGCAAAGAATGTTTCGATGTTATTGTTTCTTGGCTCCCCTATTTTCAGTGCATTTCCACACTTGGCACTTAATGGCAAGACAAGAAGAAAAATACAAGTTGTTCAATAAACAGCACTATTACATCCACACAATTCCTGTCTTCCTGCCTCTGCTCTCCCAGACTTCTCCACTAGTTCTTCCTTGCCTCTGCATTTGCTATCTTCTCAGCCAGGCAGGAGTCATCTGCTCCTGGAACTGGCTTTGAGTTCTGGACATACTAGTTGCCTGTCTGATTTCAGCTGTTTAAAACAAGCAAAATGTTCTTTCTACCTCTACTTTCAGAAAAATAGCAGACACGAGTCTTACTGTTATACACAGGTGACATGTAAGAACTCTCTGTTAGATTACGGTTAAAATATTTAAACATAGAATACTAAAACAATCATATTTAAAGAGATTCAAAACAGAGGAAGTAAATAAATAAAAACTCATCCTTTTCCCCCATTTCTGTTTTTCACTCCAAGATGTAAGGTTTGACCCACTATAAAGGATCATGGGGCACTAAATGTATGTAAGTGAAGGAAATATCCTTCCTTGTTTAGCATTCTTTGTAACAAGAGAATATCTGGAACAGTTTTTAAAATACTGATTAAAACCACTCCAGATATATAGTTAAATGAAGGGTAAAAAAACCACAAAAGTGAATGAGTTCCATGGGAAAACCTATTTTGCAGAACATGAAACATAGATAATTTTTAAAAAACATAAATCATATTTTGAAAATACAGGTACTGTCTGGTAATCTGCTTTGAATTAAAGTTTGCTATGTGTTAGATTTCTGCAGGCTGCTTTAGAATAGCTGATTGGAGAGTTGCTGGAGTATGAGATATATGTAGCCCCCTTCCAGCATAGCTGTACTATTCGTCTTTGTTAAGAGGTGTCTTCTCCAGGTAAGATCTGTTCCCAGCAAGTGGTGGTGGTTGAATGTGTGACAGAAAATAAAGGAATTTCTTAATTTAGTAAGTATGAAATCTGATGGTCATAAGGACTGATTTTCTCTAGTTCTCTTTGTATTAAGAATCTGGGGAATTTTGAATCCCTGTCCTAACTTTAAAAAACATAAAGTCCCAATAGGTATTACTCACTGAGAGTATCAGATTATTTACTGGTGTTTTAATCAATGCTACTTTTATCCTTTATTTGTTTTTTTTAGCTTTCTATACCCCCTCACACTAGTCTGTAACTCAAAATACTGTCTGTAGCTATTCCAGCTTCAGGTAGGTGCCTTGAATGATTACCAGTTCCAGTGAAGTGGTGCTTTTTTTTTTTTCTTTCTCCTGCATGCTGCTCCAAAAGACACTGACACATGGTACTTCAGCCTTTGGACACAACAGTTGCCATGGGAATCTGAAAGTTTACCCCCAGGTCCTTTGCAAAAATGCACCTTCCTTGTGGCAAAGGTGTTTCTATGGTAACATTTTACTGGAGGCCGTAGAACTTACACGGGATGTGCTGTGAGGCTTCTTTTGCACATTATCTGTCTTAAATATGTCGATATAGGTTTAGCTATATTAAGGCAGGTAATAGTGAGAAGAAATGTTTCCCTTGGCGACTAGACTCTCTAGGAGTTATTGAACACAATTCATCAGAATTTTACTTTATTCAAGGTTTTTATTCTGTGGTCTTTCATTTTTTCTGATGTGCTGCCCTATTTTTCCGTGGTAGTCATCCTCTGAATGATACTGGCTGATTGTATTATCTTCAAAGAACATATTGTATCAATGTCACTTCTAGTCCTTTATTAGTAAACCAAAGAAGACTTTTGGTTTCCAAGAGAGTGTTGGTGTTGTTCAACCTCCTAAGATGTTTTGGTGTTTGTAAAAGTTGCTCTCTGTAGCAAATGTACTAGACTGAGGGGATAAGTATGGGGGTTTTGTTGTTTCTTTTGATTCACTATAGATCATTGTCACCTCTGATAATGGCTTTCACCTTAAAAAATGAAATGACACTTCCCAAATTAAAGTGGGCCATGTTTTCTTGCTGAGAGTCATCCATTGATGTCAGCTTCCATTTACAGCAGAGCCTGAGCAAG
>NW_008665509.1:189160-210770 GCF_000695815.1 Acanthisitta chloris
TTATCGTCATTGTTTTATTACTGCACTATCAGACTTTATATTTATTCCTATCCATCAGTGAAGGGATTCTTATTGCTGCCAGGTATATGGGCCCATTTGGTTTCCCTGCCTGTTTTAAAACGTTGGTCCTAGCTTTGCATCAGCCATTGCTTTGCTTAGACTATTGGGACTGGCTACAATATGGGTTATTATTAATGTCGATCATTCTCTGCTGGCAAGGGTACAAAAGACTTCAGCCAACACTGTGCTACTTTAACAGGAGTCTTAATTAGATCTTCTTCCTTAGCCAGGGAAAGGTGGAGAAGAGAAAATGAGATGCACTAAAAGAATTAGAACAAATAAAAGCATTTTGTGGATGCATTTGTGACAAATTAGCTCAGACTGCAAATAGAGATTGATTTGTTTGGGTGAATTGAATTGGTTTTCAGGAATGTAAGGATCAGACTCTTCAAGTTAAAGGTGACAGAAGGTATATTTAGAACCAATGCTAGCTTTTCTTCTGGCATTAAGCCTAAACTGAAAATAGGGTCTGAAGTTAACACTGTGGAAGCTTCTTACATCACAGTCTTCTTGGGTAAGGAACAGCTGTTCTCACACAGTTGTATAAAATGCAAATTGTGAAAGTGAGAAACAAACTAAGTCACACCCTATAGAATTAATACTGCCTGCCACCTTAAACATACTGCTGCCACGGGGGACAGTGCCAGCATCCCTCATTGCTTACTTGCCCAGAAGATTGCAGTCATATTCACTGCTGGTGCACTTAGATTCACAATCACTTGAGATGAGTCCCATCAGTCTGCTAAAACTAAATACACTGAGATGTTCGCCAGAGTATGATTGATGCTAATTTTTATCTTTGTCATGTAGAAGCTCAAAAAGGGGAGAGGAAATTATTTCCATTCAACCTGTTGGCATATGGAGTATTTAATTCAAGACAGCATTACTTTATTCTGCTTTGTAATATAGGCGCCATGCAATTAAAAGCTTTAGATGTGAGAAATTCATGCACACATGACTTTATCTGGCATTAAATTTTCTACTTGGAAGAATTAGCAATTCAATAAAATAGGAAGCCATATTTTCAGAAGAGTCTCAGAAAGGCAGCTGAAATTATTCAAATACTTTTTAACGTGCATTCATTGCCATGCATAAGTTAGGTGACTGCACACAATCATTTGATCCGTATGTGTACCATTTGGTGCTCAGTTTCAGACTAACTCAAAACTGGAACATTTGTTTACTTAGCTGGATTTCTTAGAAATGTGTTTTGCCAAGACTTTAAACAAGCCAAATATTTATAGCTGCTGTTTGATAAGGATTCTTCCTAGGGAAAAATTTGCCAGATCCCCAAAGCTGAAGTATTAAACTGGTTTATCTGGAAGGGGATGAGAAATGCACTGTGATGCTACCTGTCCCCTTCCCCCTTTGGTTAATTCCCATCCATATATCTTTACTTCTCTGAAATAAATTATTTATGTGTTCAAAATAATCAGTTGAACCCTTTTGTAATTGAATTGTGACCAGCCAAATGAAGTCAGTTAATTCTAGTATCTTGGCCAAATCAAATTAATTAATGCTGGCCTCCACTCCTTCCTCAGGTCTTCTCTGCTGTTACATGAAACTACACCCTGGATAAGTAGCAGGCCTTCAGGGCACCATTTATTTCTCTTTACTTAAACTCTCTGCCCCCTCTTCTCAGCAGTTCAGAAACTATTTGATACTGCACTTCCATGCCCAAGAAGAAGGATGAGGCACAAAGGTTAGTATAAACCTTGTTCTCATCTTGTAGACTGAGAGACTATAACTGCTTCCTCACTTCTTCCTTCTTGTCTTCCTTTAACTTCTATCTCTAGCAGCATCCATATGCTCTTTGCTCTGTTGTTTTTTTGTTGTTGTTGTTGTTTCTTGATTCTCTCTTTCTACCAACATTTATTGCTCTTGGAGTGCAGCCCATTGATGGAAGACAGATCATGTGAAAGGATAGCAAGGCATTTTAGGGTTTATTACATAACTTGCAGGAAAAAGATATTTGGTATTAGAAGACAATAATCAAGCTAAATAAAGAGGTGGTGTGAAATCTGCAATGTGGCATGCAGGGAATTCTCCCCTGGTTTTCATAGCTCCATCCATGTCCTAGGTGCTGAGAACATTTACAGAAATGGAGGGAGAGAGGGCTTGCTGATGAGCCATGTTCCTCTCCTTTTTTTGCCTTAACCAGCAGCAGGTTTTCCTTATTCCTTGAAGTACCAGCAGAAAGCTGTCATTTTTGTCCTGTCATGGGTGGGGAACTGGCACAGGGAGGCAATCTGGTACCCCAGGAAAGGGAGGATATAGAGAGGGTCCCACAAGTGCTCTGGGCTGCAGCATGCACCATGGGATCCTGACCTTTCTACAGGATCTAATTTGAAGTAAGGGTCCAATTTAAGGCAGAAAAAAAGTTTCCTGTCTTTGCTTATTATCTCCCCTAATGTCCTTGAAAATTTTTGTCATATTTCCATTTAATCTGTGTGGGATTTTGGTGAGAAAGTTCAAAGAAAATCACCATGGATATGACTGAGAGCCAGGGTAACCTAAGTAACAGTCCAATAATGAACCTTCTCTTGTGGCATCAGTATTTGCTCCATATTTAAAGTAGAAGTTTGCATTATAAATTTGATTTTGGATCCTTCAGTGAAATCTTCCTAAGATTTCCTGTAGCTTCAATATGAGTTAGATATCCTGTAGGACTGAAAATATCTCTATTCCTTCCTTCCTTCCTTCCTTCCAACAAAGGACAGGAATTAGATCATGTTTACTTGAAGATGACATTCCTTAAGAAGAGGATGATGTGTATTCTTTTGTATCTACACAAGAAAGAATAAAATAAAATTTGGGATTTCAGATAGACTGACATAGGAAAATGAGGATTTTTCTTGTTAAATACTTGTTAAGTATTTCATTTTTACTTTCAATGTGTTGTAATGAAGATTTGTAATGCAGTAATTGATTAGAGTTACACTATAATTTGATGGAAGATTTTTCCATCACTAGAATTTTGTTGTGAATATCCTGCTTTTTTTTCTAGTTCTCATTTATGTAAATAAGAGAGTGATGACACATGTGACACATATGTGTGTCTTTTGTGTGTATTGCTCAATGGGATGAATATGTGTCTATTCATATATACCTAATAACTTGGCAAAATTATTCATAAGCCTTTCAGTATTTTCATAGTATCATTCCTTTGATAAATTAGGTAGAAAATGGTCCCTAAACCTGCTGTTAATGCATTTACCTTGATGGAGGAAGAATTAAATACAGGACTCATACTTCCTGGGCAAATTATCTAGCCACTAGGCCAAGACTTAATGCCACTCTCCTCCTTCCAGGACCTTAAACCAGATAATTAAGCACAGGTGAAATCTGGAGCTTTTCAAGTTTCTTGCCCTGGGCAGGGTTTGGCTGAGGGAGTGTGTCTCAATTTTGGGGTCACTCCCAGTAAGATGTATAGGGTTTGGTAATACAGCACTCAATTATGGTTTGTATCTCCTGTACAGCTATGCTAAATGAAGCTCTAGCAGTAGGTCATGTGAACTCAGTTATGACTGACACAGGATTTTGAAAGAATTGTTGCAACTGTTTTGGCAGTCTCTTAATTAGCAGCCAAGGTAGGAAATACTATTTTTGTTCTATAGGAGCAGAATAATTTAAAAACATATGAATGAACAGAATTTATTATTCTTCATTGTACCAGACTCTTCTATAATGGATTTTGGCAGGAGGATCTAATTAAAGCAAATAGTAGTAAATGGTGACAGTAATACATGGAAACATGTCAAACAAATAAATATCCTGAGAGACTTTATTGAATATATTTCATAGCCTGTTCAAGCTTTAATAATGTGTAGTGCTGTATTTTGCATATTGTGTAGTGACTTGTTATTTTATGATTTTTTGGTTGTTTTTTTTTTTGTTTTTTTTTGCTTTGGTGGTGATTAACTATTTTTGGAGGTACAGTCACATTAAGTCTAAAGCAAAGCTTTACTTGTCATGTGCTTTTTTTCTGAGTAAAGCAACAATATGGCCTGCCCTGTTATTGAAGTGTAGCAGGCTGGGTTGTCTTAGCTGTCATTTTCTTTTGGAAAATATAGATTTCATGTTCTAATGCTTAGTACCATAATACTGATCTCTTTATGTAAAGACATATGGTGTGGGTGCACTGTAATCTACTATGAGTGAAGCAATTCTTTTAGAATTGCAGAGCTTGCAAACATTCTCTTGGTTTTCTAAGTTTTTCACGACACATGGGCTGACTACATTAGTTAAGGAATCATATTACCAAACTTAAAATCTTCAGATTGCAGTTCAGTGTCTTCTGTCTGTATGTGTTGGGGTCACTCCAGAGTAGCACACCTGTAGGCAGAATGTTTTGTGAAAACCAAATTTATTTTAAAGGAGAGTTGAAGACTTCAGACTGGTCCTTTTAGGAGGAGCAGTCACATCTGAATATAGTTGCAACCAAAATCCCATCATAGTTTCTTTGTGTGATTTTGACTTTCAGTTATATAATACTATGTTGTCAAAAAATAGAAGGTGATCCGAAGATTAGGATGGGAAAGGACTGTTGGTTTATCTTCCCTGTTATCTCAACACAATGAGCACATTGAATAGGAGGCAACATCAGGTAGCAAGGATTCAGGGATTTATTTTTTTAGCACTGTTAACTTTGATTCTGCATAAATTCCATGTGTCTCAGGGGCCTCCTAGCTTGGACAGAGGTTAGCCAGATACTGCTAACCTCATCTGCATTACTATTGATTCTGCCTGGTTGAAAAGACAACTTTCTAAATAAAAATTGTGTCACAGTCCATTGCAAAGTGTTTACCAAAGGAAGAGTAAAAAATATCTAAAATGTTCCCTTGTGTCTCCTCCTCAAACAGTGGGATTAATTTTTAGTAAATGCAGATGCTTTCTACATGTTCCAGCCAATTTGAAATTGTCAGGCTCCCTGGTTTGCACGATTAACCTGAAATTCAAACCTTTCTGACCAAAAAAGGTAGGGGGTCAGACAGGAAGATGGTAGTGGTCTATTGTGTCTCTATTCCAGCCAGCTGAGAGTTGCTCTTTAAATCATGCATGCTGCAGTATGTTATGTTATTTTGTCCAGTCTGCTGCTGGGAATCCCAAACCACAATTTACTTATTATGATCTCCTTTTCTAAGTGTCATAATATGTAAATTTTTGTATCTTCTTTACAAACAGCTTCAGTACTTTAGCCAGTCCACAGGCTGCTTTTATACCTTTTCAAATAATTTTAATAGATGGTTTTGCCAAAAGTGTTGGGTGTGTTTGTTTGCATTTAAATAATAAAAGTTTTATCCCAGTCTCCTGGTGGGAGATGATACTGAAAAACTGTGGAACCATTAAACCAGTGTATCAAGGTAGAACTTGGCCATCTGTAACAATTTGTTCCTGTGGCATTCCCTAAAAGTCATGAAGTGGTGAATGAAATCCTCTGGTCCAATGTCCACCAGCACATAACCATCTGTCTGTCCACTTTTCATTTACACAGATGAATGGTGACTGTGACAAGTCCTCCTCTTTACCCATTACATAGAGTAGCATGAGGAACAAGGCTGTCATCTAAGTGAGTCCAAAGATGTTTGCGATTTGCCTCACAAACTAGTTCCAACACTTAAAATAAATATTGTAAATGCTCACATATTTTCTGTAATAGCAAATGGTAAAGTTAAGAGTCTTTTTATAAGTTGCTTCATAGTAATTTATTTTCACATCACAGTTTCTGCTGTGCATTTTTACTCAGCTATGTAGTAAGAGCAACATATATGGAGGGGCTCAGGCAACAATGTTAAGGGGAGAAATGGGATGGAAAAGCTCAAGGGAATCACTACATCATCTTTCTACATGAGTATGATGTTGCAGTAGTAGTGATATTGTTTTTACTGAAAGCTATTCTAAATAAATGAAATATTCCACTGGGGAAATGGAAAGCAAATTTGTTTTGACTTTACTACGTACCAATAAATATTCTATTTTCAGTGGTGTGAAAGGAAACCTTTGCTATAGACAAAGGAACAACATGTTTCTATTGTAAGAAATCACCTTGAAAAGCAAAACAAACCATGCAATACTTTTATTTTTAACAAACAAAATGTTTTTAATGAGGAAATGGAGGAAAAAAGTAATTATTTTTACTCGACAACTAATCATTATGCCCCTGCTTTGGTAAACATATATTTTTCTCAGTTTAGCTGCATTACATACTAAAATATTCTGTTTTCAGCAAGTGTGTTTTCTGCTGAGTGTTGTGGAATTTAATAGAGAAGTAATGTCTTATTGATGCTTCGTTTTTGTGACCTTTTCCGTCTTGTATTAGTGACATATTGGTCCTCTGTCTCCAGTACTATGGGATTCTAATGGATAGTATAGAATGGGTCAGATAATGAAAGTCCCTGGTACATTAACTTTCAATTTCATGAATGTCTGAATACTGCCTGCAAGATGAATAACAGGCATTTCCTTCCTTTTGCATTTTAACATTTATGACCTGGTTATGATTTTTTTTGACTGTGTTACCTCACAACATGTCCTGTATTATCATATTAAACTGTGTACTTCTGCTTTTTTAGCAAAGATCAAATGTAATTTGCAGAGAAAGGCAGATAATGCCCAAATTCTGCTAAATGAGATAGTCTAATGCCTATTTTTTTATTCGCAAAGGCAAATTTTTCCCCAAATTTGTGTTCCTTGTTTAATAAGGTCTCACTCATGGTTTAGGAAAGTAGTTAGACTTTGATAGTGGTTGATCTGTGGCTGAAAAAAAATTAGTAATTACTGTTATAAGCAGTATCTGAGCCCTGTAAAGCTGTAATAGTAAGCATGATATATGAAAGACAGACAAGGATAGGCATTGACCAGTATTTGTAGAATGTATGCAAGTGTACATAGCATACAATATTACACATATAATGTATATATTATATTGTATATACAATATAATAGGAAGCTGGAAGTAGTTAGATTTCATATTGCCAGTGTCAAAATTGATTAATTAATAACTGTTAATGGTATGACTGAGGGTACAGCAAGGTGGGAACTCAATCTTCCACCTCTTCATAGTTTATTAATATAGTAGCTAGGTTTTATGCAAAGTATATAACAACTGATCTGAAACTTTCTAGGCAAGACTTTTAGGCAATATTTTAGGTGTTACCTTGCAAGTCAGAACAGCCTTTTCTGCTGATTGCAAGAAGCCTGTGCAATGTCAAGTTCTATAGAAACGGGCAACAAATATTAAATAACAGCAGTATAGCATATTCAGAATTTTTCATATTCAGAATTTTTCCCCCGTACAATATTTTCAGGGAATGAGAACAGGATAAAGCCCATGTTCCATAGGAGAGTTCTGTTGCACTTATTCTACTTCCATTCAGCAGCATTTGGAAACTGGAAGCAAAGTTATTAGTGCCAGTACTTGTTTCATTCATTGAGGCTGATTGATATAGATGAATAGGCTGGTGGGAATATAGTCAGTGCACTATGTCTGAAGAGGAATTGGACTAGATTTCCTCATTAAAGTGAGGTCTGTGGTTTCTGTTCCAGATTTTAAACTGATCTGAGGATGGGACTAGTGAGAAAAGGATGCTTCTCCCATGTCGAGAAGGAAGAAAATCCACAAACATCTTAGATTTAAGTGAGATTTTCTTAAGGGAGGTATGAAACATGATGCCAAAAGCAGGGTAGTTTACATCAGAATGTTTTATTGTTTTGTGGCTGCAACAGCTGAGTCAGTTCACAATGCATCTCGGAGACAAATTGTATGTCAATGCTTTTACAAATCCCAGCATCAACTTTATTTATGATCACAAAGGAAGATTCAAAACATTCTGAAGTTGGATTGAATCTGCTGCCTAGGACCCCGTTCTTTCTCTGAAACCATTTTATGTAGGAGTATTTCAGAAATGAGCAGCATGTGACACTGTGAATTTAGCAGAGGTTCTGTGGAACACTCCTGCAGTTGTGTAGGCACTTTATAATTAACTGTTTGAGAAGACATTCTTATTGTACACCCAAAATTGCAAGGAAAAAGAAGAAAAAAAAAAGTAGTAGCTGTTTTCTGAAACAGCCAAAATTGGTATTTTTGCTTTCTCCAAAGGTATAATTTAAACTGGAATTTAATTACGCAGTATGAATACCAAACACATTATATATTGTATATATGCCATATTATATATAACCAAAAAATAAGAAAAGAAGCAAATTTTCTTAGGCAGGCTGTATGTACTGAGACCAAAATTTAACTGCAAAGTGAGAATTACAAAGTAGCTTCTGTGTTGTACCTTTTGATTTGAAAAGTTTTAAAGGTGACTGTTTGAAGCAAGTATTTTGGGAGGAGGGATTTCTCAGCATGGGTCATTCTCACTGTCATTAGCAGTCCCTTCTGTTGCAAGAGCAAGGACTTCTTTGGGAACAGATGCTGCATCATTTGCAGAGATCCTACCATGAAATAAAACATGAGTGTGTGTGCATGTGGGGCATCATTTACCTAGATTTAGAGGATTGCTTTGTATTTGGTAAAAAACATAGTTGCAAAGACTGTGTCCGAAGTACTGATTAGCATTTGAGAAATACTAACAGGCCATGAAAGCCTGCTCATGTATTTGGCATGTGTAATAGGCTGCCTCATACAGTAGCCTATTATAAATGTCTACCTAACTGCTTTTCTGGTTAATTCTATTCAGCATCGAACAGGAAAGCTGATGTTTGGAGGGTTGGTGCATATGCATGTGTACAAAATAATTCATGTCTCAAGTTGTCATCCTTTCATGCAGGTCTAGTTGCCTTTGAGAGGCCACAGCTGGGATTGTGGGGTTGCTGCCATCCCTTTCAGGACAAAACTTTGACTGTCACTGTAGTTGATGACATTGCCAAAAACAGGTGTAATGGTACTTGGCCGGAGGTAAATACTACACAGTACAGATGTCATGTACTTCCCTAGTTGAAAACGATAGCCTACCATATTCAGTGTGAAGTCGAGCAAAACTGTGATACAAGGGAGGGACTGTGGATCAGGCTGCCATCTGGAATGAACTTGATTTACTTGCATTTTAAAATGAGCTGGATTGCATCAGTCGGTCTTGGTATACTATTAAAGTTTCATTTATTTTAATGCACAGAGAAAAAGGTATTTAAAGTCATCATTTCCAAGTGCAGACATAAAACATTATGCAACATGTTTTTCCCAGATTTCAGAAATAATCAATAGGAAAAAAAAAGAGATAATCTGCAGTTTCATTTTATTACTTTTAAAGCACATAAAATACAGCCAAAGAAGATGTACACATTGTAGCAGAGATGAGTATACAGTTCTTAAAAATGACCAAAATAAATCTGGTAGAATTAATAGAATAGGCACCCTGGCAATCTGTTTTAAACAGAGGCATACAATTTTGTATGTATTACATGGCACATACATGAATCAGAATCAAGCAAATATTATAGGTCCCATTTTCAGTTATAGGGGAGGTTTAAATTGTGCTGTGCTACACACAGATCTGAGTGACTTTTAAGATTACTTGGATTGCATTACTCTCCACTGTCTTACAAGGGCAGTGATCATCACAGCTTTCTTGTAACAATGAAGAGAGTGACCTCTCTCTTGGTGGGGTAAAGAGAGGTCCTTTAACTGTTTAACCACCTTGTGAAAATCAGAGAGGAAGGATTCCTGTACCAACTTATTTGAACACATCTGAAGTATAAGACCTCTGTGCTTGAGGAAAAGGAAGTTTGTAAATAGCTTTATGTAAATAAATATGTTCTACTAAGAAAATTCTCAGCTTAGGGCTTCATCAAGGTCTCTTTAAGTGAGAAGTGTCTCTGGAAGGCCCCTGAGTCTGGTCCTGTGAAGCAAAGCATCTACAGCAGTAAAATTGCATTTATTGGCAGTTCAATTCTCTATTAGGCCTAATGAAAAGTATGTCCTGTTGAGGTGTTCCTGCTGCAGCCTTGCTAATTAATGCTTCTCTGAAAAGGTATGGGTGGCTGTTATGCAGAAATGTATGTGTCTGACCTTAGGCAGAGACTGGAACAGTGGCAGTGCGAATACAACTGGTGTTTCTTGGAAGGATTAAGAAATTCTCTAAGACAGGAGGATTCTCATTAGAAAAAGAGGGTTGATAACAAAAAATGTAACTAAATATTTTCAGGGTGAAACTCCAGGAGGCCAATGTGCTTGGGGAAAGCAAGCTCAGGGGATGTGCTCTAGCAGGGAAAACCTGATTTCAGTTTGCTGTGATTACAGTTACAGCTTGACGGATTATTGGTAATAAATTCATCAGGTTCCATTTGAAAACTAATTAGAATGGCTGCCTCCCTTGCTTATAGAGACTGGTAATTTCTTTTTAATTCTCAAATTAGATTTATTTGTAGTTAGCTTTTACTCAGTTTTTCTCTTGCCAACATGACCAGTTAGCTTTGATGTCTTTTGCTTTTCCCAAGTTTCTGGGTGCCAAGTGTCTCTTTGGTTCCTTATATTATTGTATGTCCAGAATAACTTCTACCTTTCTCACCTGGTAAAATTATCCTGAGCATAAACCTATGTGCACATACTCCTACTCACCAAAAAATCACCCAGTGATATTTAGTGATATCCCTTACAATTAACTCCTTTTCTTTCCAATTTAAGCCTATTTAAGATTTCTGAAATTATACTGAATATATACTGAAATATATAGGAACTCAGGCTCTCATAGTGTAATACAAAATGCTGGTCTTAATGTATTCCTCCTGCCCATTTCAATCATAGCTGAACACATTAAATGTGGAGATGACATTCAACTTCCATTCATCAGAACTGGGGAAAAATGCACCTAGGAAACCTTATGACAGTTATCATATTTCTCTCATTTTGTTGCAAAGTTCCCTTCAACCCATATTAACATCTTACACTAATTGAGAAGGAGGTAAAAATGACTTCATGGATCATTCAAAGTCTGATGATGCAGTGACATACAGAGGTTTTCTCTAAAGACTCGTTAACTGATTATTTAATCTTTGCCAGAGCCTAAAATTCTATATTTATTTCTAGGCTTTTTTTTAAACATTTAGGTGAAGGATGTGATGGCCATATCCTAGAGACATGGTGCCAGAGAATTAACAGTGAATGTATAATCAATATTTCCAGCATCTATTGATTTATGTCAGTAATTACTTCTGAACCCATAATGCTGACTGTTGTCAAAATAGCCTTCTCTTTATGGTGTAAAATACTAGTTGTGCCAAGGGATTCCTTATTTATCTCAAAGAATTAAGTATAATAGTAGTAACTCTGAGTAAGTGTTTATATTATATGGCACCTTTGACACTGGCCAGAGAGTACTTAATTCAGAAGGTTTCCAGGCATAAATTAATAAAGAAAATAGTAATTCCAGTCAGAGTCAGAGAGCAAAACCCATGGACTGCGTCAGACTGGGCAATGCTGATGTAGAATATAGTTGAAAGATAACAAGTCAACTCTCCTGAAAACTTGCACAAAGTCTGTTCTGGTTTGACACTTGTATTTGCCTTTTTGGGGGGAGGGGCGTGGTGGTAGTGGTTTGTTTTGTTTAGTTTGTTTGTTTGTGGGGTATTGTTTTGTTTGTATTGTTGGGAGGTTTTCTGGGGCTGTTGTTTGTTTTAGTTTTAATTTTGGTTTGTTAAGCTAAGAAGCAGCAGTCTAAGATGTATTGCTGGGAAACTTGTTGCACCATAAATTACAGGTTATGGAAATTGAAATACAGCACTGAATTTCTCTAGATTAGTAGTTCATAACTGATTATGAAAAAAGAGACCTGTGAATTTACCATCCCTGTAAAGAGCACTTCTGACCACCGGAGCTTTAACTTGCCTACTGTGTAATGTTTTTTGAAGATATAAGGTGTTCCTAATTTCATCATAATTCACAGGGAGCTGTAAAGGACTGGAGCCATGGATTTTCAGTAGCTCCTTTCAAAAACAAACCCACAGAAACTGTGCCTCTGTATCATGTAATTGTGGAACAATATTGAGGAACAGTAGTTTGTACCATCATTATTCAGTTTGGTCCATTTCCGTATATTTACAGAGTGGCCACAGCTTTATACCTGACTTGGTTGTAATCATGTTAGTAATTCATCTCTTGAACCACTTGACTATTCCAACATTCACATGTTGCTTAAGTGCGTTCTTTTGTTTGTGATAGCCACCCTCCTTTCCTGGCTTCTTATTTTTTGTGTTAAAATCACCAAGATCTTAAAGGAAGAGAAATCATAAAACCTCTTATCTTTAAACTGAAAAGAACACTACGAACATGGGCTCTGATTAATTTAGACATGATGGCAAAGGCTGTATGTTAGTGCTATCAGTACTACAATACACTAGAGCTGAAAATGCTTAATGGAAGTTGTTAAACTTTATTTTTTCTAGCATTATTTAATATTGACAAAAGATTTTGCTGATCCATACTGCTTTAAGATTAATCATTCAAAGCAGGGTAGTTTGCGCAGTTGAAACTAAGTGTATGAAAGATCTTTTACCACAAAAATTACCGAAGATATAAAAAACTTCTTTATAGCAGAAATCCTCTGGATGGAAAATGCTTGTCCCTTATGTGTTTCCTCCATTTTTCTGAGTTAATGAAATATGAAGCAATATCCTTTGATAGGTCGCATCTTCTGAAGTTATCAAGAGGAAATGCCTATGATGTAGTGAGCTTCTGTCATTCAGCATTTAATTTCTTATTGGTAATGCTATACTCAGCCTTCTGCAGTCAAGGACTGAATTTAAAACCCTCATATTAACTTACATTATTAATACTTCAAAAAGTTAGCTAGCAAAAAAAAAGATGCTGACAAAAGGGGTTTTTGAGTTACATTATAAAAGCACTGAATCTTTTTTTGTCAGAAATGGTTGTCAATATTTTAATTACTATGAACTGTGGCATCACCTGAGAGAAGCAGAGCTATGGAGCTAGGAAATAAGGAGGAGAGATAACATCGCAGCCTGATTTTAGGATTACATTTAGTTCTATTTTTATAGATATAAACTATTCATTAGAAATATGAACCCAAAACCAACGCCACAACAACAACCCCCTCAAAACCAGAGCATCTATAATAGCTCCAGAAAAATTCAAGCTGTAGAAAACCACCCCTCTGTCTATGGTACTTCACTTTGTGACAGACACAGCTTTTAACAAGCTTTCCTTCACTGTCAGATGCATTTATGTGAAGGCTGCAGCTAGAGATCAGCAGGTTCTTCTGCCATGGCTGTTATGTAAGACTTCTTCAAAGAGAAAAGCATCTTTTTTGAGGAAGAACCTAATGCCTTGAGCTCTCATCATGACACATCAAGTCCCAGTCACCTATGGAAAGACTGAGATGGCAGCTCTGAAGAAGAGTTTATATTTCCATCTGATCCAGAAAAAGAAGAAAGCAAGACATTTCATACATACCTGTCTGCCTGTACACCAAGGTTTCCATTC
Organism: Acanthisitta chloris; assembly: GCF_000695815.1. NCBI lineage: Eukaryota > Metazoa > Chordata > Aves > Passeriformes > Acanthisittidae > Acanthisitta > Acanthisitta chloris. The sequence goes on from NW_008665509.1 coordinate 202,662, forward strand.
AGACTGGAGATAAGGGGTTGCTAGGGATATGTTTATATTTTGTCAGGGTATGACTTCCTTTACAGGCAGAACTTTCCCTGTCTGGTGACCATCTAATATAGCTCTGTGCTTCTGAAGACCATGGGATACACATAGTGTTTTTCTTGATAGTCAGGAAAAGCCCTAGGGACAGCTGTTCCTTTGTATTTTCTTCTGTTGTAACTTCCAGAATGCCAGTATCTCTAGCATTATCAATTATTTTGAAGTCTTCCTGCTGGTGTAATTAATTACAGAGAGTTGAATATTTCAGTTGTCTTAAATACATATATACCTTCAAGGTCTGACCCCTTTGTTTTATCACATTGGATATGGCAATTCCAGGGACAATCTCTTTAATCAGTATAGAATAGTTTTTTGTACAAGTGAAATCTGGGTTAAGAGAACCAAAACCAAAAAATGCAAAATAATAATATTTGGACTGGTCTGGGCTAAAGAATGATTAAATATTGTAGTGAAGGAAAGTTGATATTAAGACAAAGGGCTAATAGGTATATTAGCTGTATAGGTTTGATGAGTGCAGAGTACTAGGTGAACAGCTCATAAAATTAAGCTGCAGTTACTGAAACTGAAGAACAGGCCAAACCTTACCTTTGCCAGTGCAGTAAAGATGTCAGACTATGGCCTTGTACTCCAAAAAGGGAATCCTAGCAAAGAAGTGCACTGCAGCATGCACATGCTATTTTTCTGTACTGAAACTGCAGAGCTGTAACTAGCATTGCTGTTGACTTTGTCAAAGGTGTTGGCTAAATTGACATCTTGACCTCCTGAGAAACACTTGAGAATATGCACTAAAAGTTAGCTTGACTTGACCCCTTTGCTTTACTTGGTTCTATTGCTGATGCCTTTTGGCATTGTCAGGGAAATTGCCCTTTTGCATTCTCAGGTCTAACTGTAAAGCACAATGCAATGAACAAACTTCTGCCTTGAAAACCTAATACATAACATCTGCTTGCCAGCAGTTTGCTAGCTGCTATCAAGCACAAAAATGGTGTCTTAGGGTATGATCAAGTTTTTACCTTAGCTTTATAAATATTCATTACCTTACATTTTCACTAATTGCTCTACAGCAAGAGAAAATGTTAATTTTTAATCAATAATACATCCTTGAGAACATTTTACAAATTAGAAGTTCGTTACAGTCTCAGCATATGTTGTTAATGCTGGTTGTTATATGCTAGTTAGTTTGGATATTTTTTTATCAGGAGTAAGACTGGAAATACAAGCTATGGAGCTGGCATTGTGCAGAAATTTGCCAAGCAGAGGTCAAGAGTTCTCATATAGAAGAAGCAGGATATAGCTACTTGCTGTTCAAATTTACTCTATGAAATCAGTTGATAAGGAAATTAACTCATTTTCCTAATATAGGTTAACTAAGTGTATGTGCAATGCTCAGGAATTTCTTCTGATTAGTGATTTCACCATTTTAAGGCACCATGATTATAAATTGATGGGTTTTTTGAAGGTTAAGCATTTTAAAGCACACAGATTTATTCATGCAGACTATCAATTACTTTGATATCCTTTGAATTAGCATTAAAGTTGAGGGTCTTTGAACTGAAAGGATTTCATTAATTGCAGGCAAAAGATATGGAGTCCATAATTCCTTTGGATGTAACTGCCATGAATCTTGAAATGTGGCAGGAAGAGTCATTAGCAGAGTGCCATTCACATTGGCTCATCAGAAGGGGAGTTTGATGTGATTGCCTCAAGCAGTGTGCAGAAGGTCAGCACGGGCCAATACCCTCAGCCAACAGAAATGTAGAAAGTTCACAGAGCTGCATGACAGCTAGCTCCGGTAATCCTGACTCCTCTGTCTAGATGAGTTGTTTCTCTGGGAGAAACCTATTGCCAACTGCTCAAGGCTCTTGCCATTTAAATTCTTAAAGGGATTTTATTTTTTATTAGGTGACATTTCTATAATATTCTACATGACTTAACGTTATTTTTTGGGGGTAGTATTAGTAAGGTTCAATTAGAGATTAAGGATCAAGACAATGACCTGCTCCTTCTCTCTATGTGTTTCACTTCCAATTTTTCTCTGTGTTTAATATTCTCCTACTATGGCTCTTGTGTAATTTCACATACTATTAAATTAAAACAGAAAATCTTGTGTATTTGCTATGTGAGAAGATATGTGATAGATCAGGAAGGGACATTTCTCCGTTTCATTTAGCAGAGAGAACTCAGGCACGGAAAAGATGGACATATGAGACAGGGAGAGCACCAGTCACCAATGCATAGCTCTCTTGAGCTGTAGCTTGTTCTGCTGGTGCAGGACCAGGAGATGAGACACGCTTGAATGACTGGAGGCATTTGCCTTTCTTCCCCCTGCACCACTAACATGGGCACAATTCTGAGAGCAAATGAGGAAGTGTGGGCTGGCAGGGCCACCCAAGGCAATGAAACATGAGAGGTTTCCAGAGGGTCTTTGTCCAATATAAGAACCTTGAAATTATGTTAGTAGAAAGGAGAATATTCCTCTAAACTTTTGCTTTTTATCTTATCCAGCATAAACAAATATGAGATCTGAAGCTGTCTCAGCTCCTACACTAGATTTCAGTTACAAAAGTTTAAATCTTAACCAGTTCCTTAGTGGACAACAGATATTTTACTCTTTATATGGCTGTTGAAATTATATATATGATTTCATGACTTCTGGTTGAAGACCTTACAAGGCGTATCTGTCTCACTATTCCCTGTATCTTAATCCTTCTACTACCCCATTTTTCCATGTTAATGTTAAAATGAATATTCCACAAAATGAGATGTTGAGACACCAAATTGATCCAACTACTCTGGTTTCTGTTTGACAGATTACATGTGATTTCATGCATACAGAGAAGTAAAGGGAGGAGACAAAGTTTTTTGAACCTCAGTTATTTCTGTTGCTTCTGTAGAACAGATATAATTTCTTCAGATGGCTCTTAGTGGTCTGAGCATCTACAAGAACGTTATTTGATACTGGGATTGACTGAACAAACTGCTTGATTCATAATCCATTCAAATTACTAAACTGATAAATCTGGAAGGGCAGGAGAAAGGATGAGAAAGACCTAGATCTGACTGACTGGCAGCAAAAATTGCTCATGTGTAAAGATTACAGTGCAGAACAAGGTTCTTTTTTTTTGTTATTTTATTTATTTTTTGCTTGGGGAGGGAGAGACTTTCTGTGGTGGTTGTTACTTTTAGTACTGCTGCCTTTTAAGAAGTCTGTGAGATGCACTCGGTTCTCATTGCATGAAAGTTCACGCTTAGCCTCTGGGGCTGTAAAAAGGTTCAGTTGATAGTCAAAATAAAAGGTAGGTCACTTACTGTTAGTCGTATTTTAAATCTGGTGGCACTTTTGGGGAACTGCTTTCCACACCATTACAAGTAAAAGCACTTTCCCCCCTTCTAATTGGCATTTCAGGCTGTAGCTGTATTTTCTCTCATAGTGAAGTCTTGAGCTTTTATGTCTTCTGTTAACGATTTCATTCAAGCCAGTCAGTCAAATTAAAATCTCATCTATATTATTTATCCATCTTGTCCTACTATCTTTCAATAATATATTTTTGATCACTAATGCTCAATGACTCTTGAACCTTGACCAAACTTTAAGTCCACAGGTTATATGAGGGTTTTCTTCTTTAAGTATATTAGGTCTGTGCCTTATCACAGTATCTGCTTTATTAATTCAGATTCATAAGTTTTAGTGCTGTGTCTACTCTCAGTTTCAAGCCTGCCATGCAAGTTCTAGCCCTCATAGTCATCAACAGCAGTCAGAAATGGAAAATTTCAGCCTGGAAATATAGGGAAGTCACAAATATTTGTATTTAAAGTAACAGTTTCCTAAATCTTCTATGTAGCTCCTGTTTTATTCTCCCCTGGCATTACTTTGACTCAGCTATAAGTATATTAAATTTTCCAGGTAGTAAATACTGTGGCTTAAAAAAGTGGTAATTGGTGGCACTACTGCCAAATAGTAGAGCACCATTGTTTCTCAGTCTTTTGAATCCAGGCTCAAACATGAAATATCTGGAAATAGTACTATGCTGTATGAGTTATTTACCACTTATGTGATGCTTTTTCTGGCAAAATGCATTCCTTATGAAAATAAATAACATTTGGAACTGGTGATTGTGACCTGGCCAATGGTGATGCAGCTTTTTCATATGACTTCATTACAGTATAATAGGGAAGATGCAAAAGCCTCATTCTTTGGAACCCAGAGATGACAGTGCTATGATGAGAGAAGAAAGCAGAATGAATGATGACTTGGAGTATAACTGTGTCTGTGTGTGTATATGTAATGTAAAAAGAGTAGAGAAATCTGATAAGACCAATATGTGATTTAATTTGGTCTGATTTTCTGGTTATCCCAGAGATCCATTGAACAACCTATTTTCAGATGTAGATTAAATCTAAACATAAAACCAAAGCAAATTGCATATCCATTTATTCCACACAAGGGAAGAAAAATGCATAAATAAGCTTAGAATCAGCTTAGATTTTATTTTAATTTTCACTTTATTTCATATGCCCCTGGCAGTTATTTAATTTTAAATGGTTTCTGTTTTTAGTCATAGATTTTGAGCATATATCTATTAAAAGAGGTTATCAGTGTTTCTGCATTCCAAAATAAACTACGATGTATGTAAAGCAAAGTAAAAATGTTTCAGTAATAAAATGTAAATTTACTTAATGTTGTAGTTAACAAATCTCAGATAATTTAAAAAACATTCCTTTAATTTCTAGGTTTTTTCACTTTTTCATGTAATAAAATGCAATAAATAAATAGAATTAAAACTATAAATGTAAATATATACAGTGCATTTACTAAAAATGTAATCAAATAAAAATATTGCATACACTATATACATATTTTCACTAAGTGTAAGTTGATTAAAAACCCTGCAAGTCAAATTCAAATAAAATTTCCAATATCTAGACCAGCTCACTTACTAATATGAGGCCTGCTTTGATCCAGATCTAATTGGGTCTAAAATGGGGATAGGTAGAAACAGATACGGTGTTAAAGTTTATATGAAAAAGTATCCAACTTAGGTGATGCTATAGATGAAAATATTTCCATTCAGCAACTGTAATGGGATACCCAAGTAATGTTTGCTTGTTTGTTGCTTGGGTTTTTTTAATTTAGCCTTCGAATGAAAAAATCAGTCAGGACTTTCTTCAAAATGCATGTTGCAGAACAAAAAAAGAGAGAGACACACAGACATGCAGAGAAACATATTAAGACATTAAAGAGTTTTCTAGTACACACTCCTCATCATGGCAATATATTGACTAGTCCTAGGGTCGCCCTCCACCTTTGCCCTGTATTTCTTCAAGTACCCTCATTACCACTTAGGGAATTAATAGAATTCCTGGGAAGAGTATTATTGGTAAAGAACAAAATTCACATGGAAGCACTCAAAATAGTAAGACACTGTCTGACATTAATTTTAAAGTGAAGATCCTAGTAACATTGATTATTTTCAGATGTTTCAACATTTTCAAAGCCACAAAATGATCTTTCTCAGGCTATCAAAGGCTGCTTTAAGATTATGTGAACTCTTTGTAAGAAGAGTCCTTGAGGATTCCCTGCCATTTTTGATCCAAATGTGTAGCTTTCATATTGATTGGATTGAAATTTTCATGAGAAGAAATCTTGTAGCATCTTTCTCTTTTATACCTCTGGGTAAAGCTTGGCTCCCCACATCTCAATTAAATCAGCATTGACCTTGCAACTCCCAGTGGAATACACAAGAGTTCGTCTTGTCACTTTTTTTCCCCTGCTGATTTCAAGAAGCTGTTGTGCCCTCCAGACCTGTAGGATCAAACCTTCAAAAATATATCTGCAACATGCTGTGGATGTATTTCAAATACAGTCTCTATATGAAAGGTAACCAGTTGCACAACTCAACATGCTTCTTTTGAAAATAGTTAAAATCATGCAGAAGTCCATCAAAATTAATTCTTCAGTGCTCATTTCCTCTATTTGCTAACCTCAAGTCTTCCTAAATTTCTGTCTAGGAAGATGCTGTGCCACGTGCCAAGCCGAACTTGGCAGTGGGGATTATTGGGATAGGGCAGAAGCAGTATGGAAGAGCAGGGTGTACCATAACTGGGTTTTAACTGCCAGCTGAGGAAGCAGGTGAGCATTTTATCACCGGGCTATAGAAGTGCAGACATTCCTAAATAGGGAATGGATAATACAAAGACAGTTATAATTGATTTGAGGGCACTATATGTTCTATGTTATACTCTACATTTTATTGCACATTAACTCAAGGGAGAAATTGTGGCATATTTTGCATTATGATTATTCTAGCTTTCAAAAACAGACTTCTTGAGTAGTTTTTACAGCCTGTTGTATTTTTTCATATATCTAGAATATGGTACAGTTGTTTCATTTCTCTTCTCTTCCATTTTTCATACTGGAATTTTAAAAATCCTTTATTATGCATTAGAAGTTATGCTCTGCTCTATTCCAAAAGTACAACAAACCAAACCCGCAAGACCATTCTGCTAGGTTTACTAACATTTATGTTTTTAACTATTGCATGATTTCCAGAGGCATCTGTTCTGTTACCTGAAGGGCTTTTTCCTCTGAAGAAGCAGTTTTGTAAGGTTACATAATTCAGAGGCTGGTCAGAGAGGACTGCTTGTTTGGTCTGAATTTTTTCTCTGTTTTACTGTTGTGTTTGGAATACTGTTTTACGTTGAGTACTGAAATCATGTACATTATGAATTGGGTTCATCAGTAAAACACGTTTCTTAGGTGCTCTGCTCAAAGCTACAGAAGTCAGCTCCAAATTCATTTGTCCCTATCTATTTACAAATCACGTAACATACTCTGACTGGCTAATCTTCATATTTCATGTGGGAATTTGATGTATATGAGTGCAGATGTTTTGGTCAGCATTATCTTTTATAGTATGTGTATGACAGTAGTGTTTAATGGATCAGAGACCTTCTCTCTGTCCTCCAAGCACTTTTTTGTCTCCAGTCAAGTTAGAATATGTATGTTGATTTTAATTTCTTCTGCAGGTATTAAATGGGGACAAGAAGAGTTGATACTTGGCTTTCATTTTACTAAAATTTTTCAGAGAAAACTGTGGCCTGGTAAAAGCAGGACAAAAAGAAAGCAGAATTAAGGTCTGAAAATCTGGGGCTCCGAAGCTGTCCAGTCATAGCCTGATGGACTGTGCTTAGCAGAAATAGGTCATGTATTCAGAAGAAGAAATATAAAAGCAGCAGGCAGTTTTTACCAGTTCAGATCAGTTTGTTCAGTTGTAATTAACTGGTAGAAAAAGACGTAGGATATAAGGTGCACGTATAACATAGAGCATAAAGCAATTATTGTCTAGCTGGCAGACAGAAGATAGGTAGGATTTAATGAGCTATTAGGCTAAGCATCAGTCTCTAAGCGTTAGCATTATCTGTTAGGCTAAGCATGAGCCCTGCGGGGCAGGGTCAGCCCCTGCAGCCCCCGGCGCTGGCTCACAGCACTGCTGAGCTGTCTGCCACCAGCTCCGGCAGCACTGCTGTCACTCACAGCTCAGAGCTGTGACCCGACGGTTCCCAACTCACTTGACTAGCATCCATGGCTTTTCCCTCTAGGATTTTATACCTTTCTATGATTGTGCAACTTTCCCTCTTGAAAGTTAGCTTACCTTTCCCTCTTGAATTCTTGTGCTAGTGCCAAGCAACTCTACCCATTTGTAACTTTTGTTTTCTTGTCATACTGAATTTTACAAGTTTAGTATTTTTCTCAAGAAACAGAGGCACAATAACATAGTTGAGCTGGATGAGAGCTGGGCCTCCAGTCCTGGAAACACAGTCAGGACCCTAGGAGTCAGAGGGGAAGCATACAAAGCATCACTATTGTTTTTATTATAGCCTATTTTTAGCTGTCAATATTTAGCTTTATCAATTTTTTGCAGCTAAACAGTGCTGAACATTTTATTTGTGGAAGCATTACACCCTACTTTCCTCCTTACATCAATATAGGTAGTTGCTCTATATTGGCCCAATATTTCATCTTTCTACATTGACCTGTATTTCTCTATTGACCTATTTCATCTTTCC
>NW_008665509.1:210796-247228 GCF_000695815.1 Acanthisitta chloris
TTTCACACACAGTTTCAGGTGCATAGCATATGCTGTATGTTTATAATACAAGTTCTACAACCAGGAAATGTATGTGTTGTATGCCTTACAGAGGGAAATCATATTTCCATGAAGAAACTGGAAAACCTGTGCTTTCATTTCACAGTGTAGCTCTGTTATCTAGCTGTATTCATAGAAGCAGTCCTTATAAATGTATATTTATGTAAATACTGAAAAAACCAGCTATTCAGTGAATTATATTTTCTAGTATAGATTTATATTTGGTCCAAATTCCTTTTTTGAATGCAGATTTCTCTATTTCAGTGGATTTTGTATACTTATGCAAATTACTACTGAAGTTACATAAATTTGGTTTGAGGTCATTATATGGATAATTTGTTGCTTAGTAAAGTCGTTTGTCAGGTTATAAGACATTAATCCTCCAATAGGTCTTTAATTAGGAGAGATGAACTAAATAATTCATAGCAAGACTTGGCCTGAAAACATTTATATTACTCGATTATACCATTTTACATGCACTGACAAATTGTTTTGGTGTAGTCTGGAAATAGTGGGACTTAATTAATTACTTCCAAGGTTTTTGACATCTGTGATAGGTTCTTTAAATGCATTAGATTGGAAATTCATACAAAAGCTAAAAATAGGGTTCAAGTCCTTGGGGTTAAAAAGCTGAGATGAGAAGAGAACATTCTGCTTGCAGAACAGAACAGGAAGCAGCTGAAAGAGGAGAGGAATGGCAGCTAACTAGCATGTCCAGTTCCCCAAATATTAATTTTGCAAAACTTAGCTGGGTATCATTAAATACTGAAAACGTCATGGATTTGCATTTGAGTGAAAGGAATGTGCTAATTACTTGTGCATCTGGTCAATTCGATGGAAGAGGTGGCTGAGAAAGGAGCCCTGAATAGTTTAAAGAGCATAAAAATGAATGAAAAAAAAAAAGCAAAATGGTTTTCTATTCTGAAATCGCATTGCAGATGCAATCAACTAAATGAAAATAATTTAGTAGACTGGAAGGAGATATTATTTTTTTTTTAAAAGGCCAAGAGAAACAATCTGGATGTTGTAGCAACCTAAGGATAAGTGTATGTCATGAAGTGGTACCTTCAGAGGATGAATCGGTGAATCACACTGCTATTCCACTTACAGCTAGTGGGAAGAGCAAATAGCAAAGGGTTATAGTCATATGATCATATAAATCTGAGGAAAAAGATAATTTTGATAAGAATATTTATCAATTTATGCTAAGAAGGAGAGCATTTTTCTTTATGAATTAGATACCACCTTGAACACTTAAGTTGGGAACACTAAAAGATTTAAACCTATGACCCCAAATCTGGAATTAATCCCTGAAAATGGTCCTTTTGATTATGGACAAATGGCTAATTTTTTCTTTAGGCTCCAGTTACTGACCTTTACATGTAGTCTCACAGTTGGAACACTCATCCAGTGTTCTCAAGTCCTGCCTTTAGTTTCCTCTATGGCCTGAGAAGGCTCAAGTGCTCATTTCTACCTCACAAGTGGACATCTGGGCCCAGCAAAAGGAGCTGCACCATTGTGCTAAAGGCAGCTGTGGGATACAAGTAAATGAGCAATCAGAAGGGAAGGGAACGGAAAAGATAAGTCATTTTCAGACTACGTGATGGGAAATGGCAGCTTGAACACCATACAGACTGCAAAGGTTGTTTTATCTATGACTGCTTTCTGACTTTTTGCTGCAGATAACTACGACGTACCTACCAGCAGACCTTGAGGTTATGCCTGTTAATTTATTGGTACAGATATGGCTCATGAGGACACATGGAAGTTTGTGAAACATCCTCTGTGTGTCTGAGACACTATCTTCCACTTAAACTGCCTGTTAGTTGCCTTAGCAGTTGCACTGTTTTAGACCTTTGTCACTTGAGTTTCAGGTTATCTGTCTTTTTGTGAAAGTACTGAATTAAAACCTCCTCTGCCCAAAGCACTGGCATTAGAAACAGTGGCACTGAGGACAGCAACAGGTATGAAAACTACATGAGGTATCTGAATGGAAATAAGAAGGGAAATAGCAGTAGTCACCCAGTAGTCACTATTGCTAGGGTGCACATACCTAGTCTCATTCATAATAGATTTTGCTAATAACTCTTTGTAGTGATCCTAGGAATTCTTTGAATATTTGCTACCTTTGGGATGAATCTAGTCATCTGTAGAAAATTTGAAACATTTTTAATGAAGAAAGGATCTGACATCCACCTCAGGAACAAAATATCTTGATGTATTATAACGAGGTACTTCTAGTAGAGATGCAAGAGGCAGAAGGAAAGGAACATGTAGGATGTCAGCAAAACAATGTAGTTATATCAAGAAGGATAAACAGATAAACAGTGGAGTTACTGATTGTGTTTGTCCAATGCATATATAAGTTGAGACTGAATTTTATGGGCTACATGTGAGTAAAGAAATCACATTTTGCAACTTCAAAGCAATTGCTTTACTTCATAACCATCCAAAATCAGATGAAATATTCTTGTTCCATTTTCCAGTTAGAAACACATTTTTACAGAACCTACTTTTTAGCAAGTCAGGGCACTTAGAAGGAGCTGCAGCAAACTCTTTCAATTCAGTTATCAAAGCGTTTGCAGCACCCATTATAAAACAACAATAGATGTTAACAAAAGGAAGTTAATCTGTATTCTATAAATAAAAAGCTAGAGAACATCAAAGGTGCTTGCAAAATCTTTCGTTTCTTTTAAGTTTCATTCAATTTCCCCTCTTTGCATCCATATGATGAAAGTTTATTTAAGGAGCCTAGCTAAAATATTCAACGTTATAGAAAAAAACAAAACAGCCTACATAAAGAGGAATAAGAAAAGTGCAGCTGAGAAAGCTGTCAGAAACAGCTTAGCTGTCAGTAGCTGTCATATGCTGCTGAGGCAGAACCCTGCAGACAGGCTTTAGTTGACTGTTGCCTTCCTCAGCATGAGAGGTCAGCGCCCTGAGCAGCTCCAGCAGCACTGCTGGAAGGAATCACAGGAGCACACTCTCTCCCTCCAGCATCCACAGCTCCAGTGCCTGCCTGAAGCTGAGCCTGGATTTTGAATTAGCTGATGCTGCCAGAGTGGTTTCTTTCAGTTCACCTGAACAAAACATGAGCTGTTGGCCTTGCAGGGACTGCTCTGCTTTCTGTGTGAAGCTTTAAAACCTGCTGCAGTCTACTCTGCTGTTCTGAATTTGTTCTGAAGGAACTGACTGATAGAAGTGGTGGTTGCTCCTGTGCCTCTGGCAGTAGGAGCAGCACCAGTGACAGTGGCATTAAAGAAGAAATGCCAAGATAACATCAGAATACTATGGACATAAAGTCTTAAAATCAAAATCAAGGATTCAAAATCAGTAAAGTGGCTCTCTCAAAACAAATTGGCAGTGGAGGACTTCAGTAGAACAGCAGCCTCTGCCAGGATGGCCCATTACATGTAGTAATGTTAGAAGAAAGAAAGAAGAAAGCAGGGCAGAGGCAGCAATGCCAGAGTAGAAGTCAGCATGAAAGCCAAGATCAGGCAATGACAGACAGTCCAAGTTTCCTTCCCTGGATGAAAGCTGAGGTAGGTGCCCTTCCAGGGCTAGATTGCCTCTATCATTTTTTGAAGAGTTTTTTATTATAAAGCCTGTTGTGTCTTAGTGCAGTGTTAATGCATCTCAGTTTGCTGCATAGATTTTATGAGGGTGGAACAGGTGGTTGGCTTGCCTGGTTGGAGAAGCTACTAAAACAACTAATAGTAAAATCCTGCACTGATGCCACTCAAAGAAGTTAATTTCTGCTTATATCATAGGTAAAGTCAGCCTGTGAAATTGTTTGAAAGTAAGTTAAGCTGACTTGTATGATTTATGGTTCCTCAGAAAAATTCTTACAATTGGATAAAATAGGTACCATTCAGTTCTTCTGCCTTGTGTTTGGAAAAAAACAACCAACACCCAAACCTAGAACAGGTGACCCATCTTCAGAATTTTAGTCTGTGTTATCATTTACTTCTTAGTCATCTTCACTAGGAATGCTACTAAAGTGAATAATGACCCTTTCTCAAGCTACTTAAGTATATTTTGCATTTCTTTTTTCTTTCAAAGCATTACTCAGATGCGTACAACTATCCTACGTGTACCACTGCAGTCATGAGGTGGATCTTAAAGAGATCTTGTGTAACTCAAGCAGGACTTGCATATTTTACTGTTTGCAGAAACAGCTATTAAATATTGGAAGCTGCAAAAAACTGTAAAATCTGGCAATAAAAGGGAAAAGAAAAGAAAAAAGAGGCTGTGCCATGCAGGAGCAGCCATGCAATGCTGAAGTGTGCACACTGTGCCACCACTCAGGTGTGGCATTTCAGGTACAGGGAGTGTTCCTGCAGTTTATGTCCTTGCTAGTGTTTGGTAATGCTAAAATCTTTCTTTCCCCAGATCCTCTGTACTTTGAGGTGGGGAGAGGCACAGTCATGTCCCTGGGAAAGCTGGTTACATAGAAAGACTGAAATGTGCTTTTGGGCTGAGAGGGTCAGTGTGAATGTAACAGGCCTGGCCTGGGAGGACATGCTTCTCTTGTAACACAACTGCCATGCAGGGTATTGACATGTCCTGCATCTTTTGCTTGTGTGCTGTAGCTTGCTTGGGCTTCAGGGAATCACTGCAAATATATTGCTCAAAGTTTGATAGATGTGTACAAACACCCCCTAGGTATAGGGATTTAGTGAAGCTTGTTTGCCAAAGGCAGTGGTGAAAGGAAAGATGCACAAGGGAGAGCAGGAAGCTGTGCAGGCAGCAGGCTCATCTCCCTGGGAGCACAGTGCCTGCACTGCCCATGCTGCTGTCCCACCTGGCATCCACAGCCTCTTGGGGGTCCCGTGCTGCTTCTGAGGTCTGTGTGTTGGGGAATACAAAAGTCAAATAAACATAATGCATCAGAGATACATGTATATTAGACTTTTAGAGGAGCTCTACCTTCCATGGAAAACTCTTCTCTATCTGTGAATCAGAAAAGACTGAAAAACACTGAATTAACAAATAAACAGCCATTGTGATTATCTGAACTGTGGTGCTTTCACTTCATCCTGGTTGTAGTGTGGAGAGCAGTTTGAAAGGTTGTCTCATGCTTCCTTGCTATAACACTGCATTAACTTTTGGATAGAAATAAATCAAGTGCTAATACTGCTTTTGTGCAAATACAGTATCCATGATTACTGGTAGTTGAGGAAATAATTCACTCTGTTTCAGAAGCTCTTGAGTCTGCCTTCATTTACTGCTGGTTGTCAAAGACAAGACATACTGTGTAAAATACCTGCATAATAAAGTCATCTGTAGAACTGGTGGTTATATTCAGGATACTCTGTGTTCACATCATTTGGTAGCATACTGTGGCTCCATGGTCAGGCCACAGTATGCTAAATTTAGTATGTACTAAATTTACTCACCAATATTCAGTGTTTTAAAAGCTTAATTAGGATAGAAAACAGAGCTACTTTTTAAACTGCCTTCTGCTACACTTGCAGAAATTTTTCAAAAGTGAAATAAAGCTTTTGAAGCCCACCTGTACTGAGCCCCTCAAGGTGATTCTTGATGGCTCCTGCCAGACTTCTGCACAGTCAGATCATCTGGTGGATTAGGGTTGGTCTGTAATTAGGCACAGTTACATGCCTGGTCTCTGCTACATGATGGCAGTCATCCAGCATTAACTTTAACCTTTACAAAGCTTCCTGAACTTTGTTTAAAAAATTCAGATGTAAAAAACAACTAATGCCCTCCTTCCCCTTAACCAAGTGCCAGTATCTTAGTTCTCCTGTGTACTGAGAGTTCTTCTTCAGTGCCTCTCAGTGTGTTGAAGCTGCATCTCTCTGGGATGGTGTCATCCATACAGACCTTCGTGAGAATTCCCATGAGTAAGGAGTATTGAAAAAATTTAAAGACTTAATGGGAAATCTTCTGTGTAATCCATGTCCTCTGCCCACCAGGAAAGCCATTTATTCCCCTTTGTTTGCTATGATCACCCCCAGCTATTATGACACTGTAATTCTTCAGTCACTAATGCTCTCTGCAGTATTTGTTTATAACTTTGCATGGGGACCTTTTCTCCCTCCTTGGCCTCTGTAATTAAATGCACTGGGAAGTGCTGATGGAGAAGCACCGTGAAAATACTACTTGGAAATGAGGGGAGAGGGAGACGAAGTTTGCTTCTGCCTACAGAACAACTTCCTTTGACTGGCTTGTAAAACTAACATTGCAATTGTAAAAATTATTTTGAAATATCTATGAACCAGAATATATCAGACATTCAGGGGTTTCTGGTTTGTAAGACATTCTGCAACTCTTTTCAGGCCTGCATTATTTGGGCTTCCTGCAGGTAAGCAGTATGTGCCTGGACACAGTTTTGGTGTAGAAAGCTCATGCTGTCCATTGGTATAAGCATAGCTGTGTGAAATGCAGATTGAATTTGTCCCATAACAATATTAATATTGAGTGAAGTTGCTGGTTTTGTAACTTCTAATACTTCTTTAATATTATATTTTGTTGTAATAGCAAGTAATCAATCCCTCTAAAATAACTTGGATTCATAGAATTGTTTAGGTTGGAAAGGACCTTTAAGATCATCGAGTGTAACCATTAAACTAACACTGCCAAGTCCACCACTAAAGCAAGGCCCTAAGTGCCAAATCTATATTTTTTTTAATACCTCCACAGATGGGGACTTTCTTGGGCAGCCTGTTCCAATGTCTGACAACCCTTTTGGTAAAGAAATTTTTCCTAATACCCAATCTAAACCTCCTCTGCCACAAGTTGAGACCATTTCCTCTTGTTCTATTGCTTGTTATTTGAGAAAGAGACTGACCTCCCACTTGGCTACAACCTCCTTTCAGCTAGCTGTAGACAGCAATAACATTGCCAGTTATCATTTAGGCTACAAGACAATGTATGTAGACCTCTCTCATACTGATGTATATACTTTTATGCCTTCATGGTATTACCTCAGTGGTATTGGAGAAATATGAGGTGTTTGTATGGCCAGATCCAAAAGGTAAATGTCCAATATAGCCTGGGATCCCTCACATGTGAGCAGGGCAGAGAGATTTGCCAAGAAGTCTCAAAGAGAAACAGCAATGAAATCTGTGGGACAATAGGGAAGAAGCCTAAGAAAGGAGCTAGGTTTACAAAAGACAGTCTTTAGCAGGTGATTTGAAAAACTGGCTGTGGTACCTGCTGGAATCAGCTGTCAAAATATAAAGAATATGCTGAATTTGGTGTGATAGCTTTTCTCTTGTAATGGTTCTTTTTATGCATTGCAGACTTTTCTGTGTGAATGCGAATAATTGTATTATATACTACACTGTGCTATTTTAACTATGAGTAAAAGGTGATAAATGTGTGAGAAAGGGAAGAGAAGTGGTGAGATGCATTACATAATATATCACTTTCAGGTTTTGCTGATAGGAAATGCATGTAAAATGAAAATGTTTCCTTAGGTTTCACTACTTGTCTCTTTAAGTTCATCCATATCTTCCATAACAGGAGGCAGGAAAAACCATGCTGTATTGTTTCCTTAAATACAGCTTATGAAAATTTTTTTAAATGGAAATCTCGATTCCACAAATCATCCTTTGCTTATTACATCTTGGTAATAAAAAAAGAGTATGTTCACAGGTTGATTAGGTAATTCTTATTATTGAAATGATGTTTTCAATGAAAAATGACCTCTTCTCACATTTATTGTGAAACTGGCTTTAAGACACATTAAACAGAAGCTTTTGTGCTCGTGCTGAAAAACTTGCTGCTCCACAAAGATGATCTTCAGTTTGTTTGCTCTCTGCAACCCTTATTACAGACAGATGGCTGCTTGATAAGATTTTGGGGAGAGGATGGTTCTCGTATTTTGGCTCCGTCGTCTTGGTCTTTCAATCTCTGCTGCATGTTATTAAGTCAGCTTTACAAACCCTTTGCTTTGCTTAAATTCTGTGCGTAAAGGATGAATAAGAGGGAGTTTTGGTAAAAGATTGTCCCCTGAAGATTATGCAGCAGTCTTATTACATGAGGTACTGCATCAATGTTATCTTTAGATGTTTAATACCATGATTTTGTTTTAATTACGTCATTTTGGAGAACATACGCTTGCTATTTTCAAATTTGATTCTCATCTCCACTATAGTTCTATTACTAGTTGCTGTTTTCTAGTAGTAGCATTTTTATATAAAATAAACTTCTGGCTCATTTCTGAACCTTTCTCATCCTACTAAGCAATGTGGGGGGTACAAACAAGGATCTAACCTTGTTGGCCTTTGGAAGAAGGAGAAATAAATTATGGGAGTTTGGTGCTACATGAGAAATGCTTTCACCTGCTGTTTTCTGTGCTTCTTCTTTTCTGCTCAGTGGTATGTTTTTCAGAGCAGATTTTTTATATTTCTCTAATGTTTCTTTATGTAGTTTTTATTGTTAATGATCACGGCAAGGAGCTGTTATTTTAGAATATTGGCTTTTGCTACAAACTATTCAATATTTCATATTTTCCTGCAGCATTCAGAAGTACTTAAGCATCTGTTTTTTCTGTAGATCAGTTTATACTTTTTGTATGAAAGTGAAAATAACATTCTTGCTGAAGATTTTGGCTTTGGTTTTTCCAAGCTGTAGTTTTTCAATAACCAGTCACTGGAACACTCCCAGAAACACCAAGTGTTTTGTATACCACAGCCATGGCATGTGAATTGTCCTCTACATGTTGCTAAGCAAAGCATTGACTGTATTTTATTCTTACACTCTTCTGTGTTATCTAACTTACAGCAGTGCTAAACAGGACAGAGATGCCACATTGTTTTACACTGACAGTAGGGTATATCTTACTTAAAGTGTTCCCAACATAAGGATTCACATGTGAAACAGTTGTGCAAATCCCCTCTGTAGTCTGTGCAGAGGAGAAAAACCTTTCTAGGATGTGGTCAAGATAGTCCTAAGGTTAGTGTCAAAAATACAACAGATGTGTCTGTTTCTTTCCACTGCCAATAAAAGTCATCTAGAAGTTGTCATTCTCTAGACATTTAAAGTTAAAGTGACATTTCTATCAACCATTCTCTCGACTGTGGAGAGTGCACAGAGATACAGAGTTTGAGAGCAATGCTTACTGGAGGTCTGTAATGCCTCTGTGTGTTCAAGTTAATTGCTGTGTGGTTTTTAAGTTCTTTTGTGGGCTTGGGGAAAAGAAGGATTGGCTTTTAGATGGGTGATAATTCTTAAACAGTAGCTGTGCCTTATGGCTTGACACCCAGGGATGTCAGAAATAGCACAGAGAGAGGGATTTGTGGGCAGAGGACAGGTGAAGATAGTCAGAGGTGCTGAGTAAAAGTTATTTATCCAGCGGGTTTACTGCAGAAAAAATTCCATTTATTCTGTAGGTAGTTACCACATAACATTTTTTTGCTGTGATTCATCATAAGCTGTGCCTCTATCTTGCTACTGCAAGGGGCACAAGCTAAACAGTGATTGTTGTTCTGTTCCTGTGCAGGAGACTGACAGGGGCTCATAATTTTCCACACAGCTTCTCATGAGGCTTTGTAGAGGATCTTATTGGTATGACACTGTACCTAAGATTTTATGGAACACCTCTGTCTGCAGTTTGAAAGAATTACAATAGATTTGGAGGAAACTTGTCTTTTATGCCCTAATTGCTTGATGACCTGACAGAAGAATGCAACCTTTCTCCTATTGTCAGTGGTACACAAACTTCTTGGAATTAGAAAAAACAAGCTTCCAAGTTTGCTTAATGTGACACAGTATCAAATGAAATAAATTGTTTGGGTTAGGGTTTTGTTTTGTTTTGTTTTGTTTTTAAAAGCCTGCTTAAATTTGGTTGTGTGCAGATAAAAATCTCCTAGAAGACAGAGAAAATCTTTTTTAATAAAGAAAGCATTCTGTTATGTATGTATTGGACAAACAGGCATCATACCTCCACAGTTAAATGTTTTAAATCACTTGGGAAAATGGAGCACAAACTACGAACTATCTATACTTTCCTACCCCATAAAGTTTTCTGTCCATGTATAATATGAAGGTAGACTGCAATTCAGGCTGTATGTCTCAAAGTGTTTACATAAGGAAATGGTTTTCAATGCAGTATACTTAGCCACAGTATCCTAAAATTAGAAGAGAAAGCTTTGTCTGAGAGGCTGATGTGTTCTATGGTGTTTGAGATGGGGTTTTTTTAGAGAAAAATTTACCAGATTAGCTCTCCTATAAAACACTGAATGGTATCATTACTACTGTCCCAAAGACTAAATTTAGGCAAGCTTTGACAGAAACATGACTATAGTTCAAAGCATTTCTTTACTTCAAATATGTTTTAATTCTAAAAATAAATAATGTTGTGGAAGCTTTATAGTAAAAACTAGTGCACTTTTAAGTTATGTCCTAAAAAAAGAAAAAAAACTAGCAAAGAAAAGTTTTTATCAAAGTAATTTCAGTTTACAAACAGGAGCTATTAATATTTGTATACTGTGTCATGCCATAAACTACATGAGAGCTACCAGGACCAGTGTTTATTAATGGTGTTTGCCATCTCCTAGGGCATCATTTGAAAATTCTAGGGTGGCTTGTACATCACGGTATGGATATAGAAGTTATATATAGTGTCAGTGAATTGACTGAAGGAAGAGCAGTCTGAGAGTAGTGTATTTTAACTCTGAGGAAAAAATAGAACATTCAGAAGATAATTGTTTTCTTCCTCAAAATTAAAAGACAAAAGGAGAGTAAGAAAAGTGAAAAATACTTCAG
Organism: Acanthisitta chloris; assembly: GCF_000695815.1. Lineage (NCBI taxonomy): Eukaryota > Metazoa > Chordata > Aves > Passeriformes > Acanthisittidae > Acanthisitta > Acanthisitta chloris. Next base: position 221,570 of record NW_008665509.1, read on the forward strand.
TTTGCTCTTAATTTATTCAGACGTGACTCTGTGAATGGGTAGGATAATTTGGTTATTTAGGTTATTTCTGACTTTATGCAAATAAAAATTCAATGAGGCAGAAAATGGAAACTACACACTAAATAGAAGCTGTTCCTTTTACTCACAGTTAACTGATCGGAACAAGTGGAAATTAAAAGCAAGCCTGGAATTTAGTGACCCACTGATAAGATGCCTCCATTCAAGTAGCACAAGGGTGGGAGAAAAATTCATCAGGTTCAGGAAATAATATGCAAGGGTGTCAGTACCAGACAAAGAAAGATCAGCATTCAAACTGTGTGAAATTCATCAGGAGTTTCTCACAGACTTGCAACTCATTTTTTGTATTTTTGTTTTATATATATATATGTGTGTGTGTGTGTGTGTGTATGTATATGCATACACATATACAGCTTTATAGTTTATATATTGTAATGTATGTTTTGCACATGGCTTTTATTTTTGAAAAGTACATTCATTTTCTGATGTCATATTAATCTACAGACTTTCTTTTGATCCCTCAGTAGTTCTTAAAAAAAAAAAGTTTCTTAATATTACATTTCTGGCTTCTTTAAGGTTTACAAGGAGAAGTTGTAAGGTCCAAGGTTTAATTCTGTGTGCATGACAAACATGTGAGGAAGTACATCTTTCTTATATAGTTGTTGCAGCTGAAGTACTAATGTCATAGTTAAATACTGCAGTATCTCTAGTGTGCAAATGCTTTTGAAAACTCAGTTTTGATCTACTGACACTATTTTTGTAATTTATACATTTTATGATTATGTAAGTGCATCTCCAGAGAGGGGCTTTAAAATTAATATTATTTGGGCTTTTCAGTCACGTTTTTCATAGACTTCATTTTTATCAGTTGTCTTTATAATATAATTTCCCTTAAGTAATTATATAACTAGGCAGGCTAACCTTCATCTAGTCTCTGCTGATCTTTCTCAAGCTAGATACAGATTCGTAGATAGTGAAATTTACGTTTGATGGCAAAAGTCTCAGTGGCTAAGTTCCAACAAAAGATTGTAAAATCTGCACTAGAACCTAGATTTTCTGAATCCTCTTCTAGGTCTTATTTCTTAGTAAAGAAGCTAACAAACTTCTAGCGAGAGAACAGGGGTTTTTTTCTTTAATGAGGCAATCATAACACTTCTACACTTCCCCTCACCTCTTTAAATTAGCCGGTTTTGCACTGTACAGCTAAAAATAAAGTTGAAGGCTACAGAATTCAAAGCAGTGGTGGTGGTTTTGTTGGTTTGTTTCAGGTTTGGTTTATAACTAATGCTGAAATAATGCATCCGTATTGACAAAGATGCCAGATTAGATTATGAGAATACAGAATTCGGAGGAAAAAATAATAGAGATATTTTTGTTAGAACTTCAGGTATTCAGTTGCTACTGACATGAATAAAAAAGTGTTTTCTAGTTTAGAGTTCCTACAGTATTTATTTCTTCTATAGGTATCTTTATAATTCCTTGTTGCAAAATTTTAAAGATTGCATACCAGCACATCAGCAAAACATATGGTTTATTTAAATTGGATTTGTTCTTACTTTAGCAATGCCTTTTATTTTTATTGTTGATTACAGACACTTGCTTCTTTTCTGTCTAAAGGAGATTAGCATCATCCTCCTGTTGGGGTTTTTTGTGGTATGGGATTTTTTCCTTTAATGATGTGATTTGCCAGTTGTACATTACTAGTGGGAGCTGGAAGTGATATCTCCTATCATTGAGGTCTATGAACTTTTACCTGTTAGATGTGTATTTTAAAAAATAAGACGAAAAATTTATCTTCGCACCCACCCCCAATGCTTGTATCTAGCTTTCACATAATTTCTAAGGGAGGTTTAACAGAAAAGGGTCACTTGCTTATAATGTGTGTAATCCATAAGATAATGGATAAGGGTTGGGAGGGGTACTTTTGCCTTTATTCATGTACATTTCTAGTACTCTCTTAGAAACCATGCTTCAGACAACTATCAAATCTGCTATAGCTTTCCTAAGGTGGTAAATGGAGGGGAGATGCTCTGCAATTAAAGTAAGTACTCGTAGAATCTACTTGATGAAAATCAGTACGGTACAACACTTTCCCTTACTTCACACACATCACCTGAGAGGTCTCATCCTTTCAGAGCTCTCTCTTTGAGCCTTTAATCTGACATGCAGGCACAAGGCCTTGGTAAAGGTTTGATGATTGCACTTTGCTTTCTGTTGTATTCAATAGAACTTTTCAAGGAAATAGAATATAATCCCTGTGAGTTTTCAGGGAAATAGCATTTTGATGTTGAAGGGTAGAAATCTTCTCTGACCTAAATTTTTGGAAGTGCCTAATGCTTCAGGGAATTGCATTTTCTAATGCTTGAGCTGAGGTTATATAAGGAGACCTTTTATGGCAGATGAGTGCTAACAACTGGGGAATTGACAAATCTTAAGTGATCTAAATTGGTTATCTGAATATTCATGCCTTAAAATGTATGGAATACATTCTTCTCTCTAATTGTGTAGCACAAATACATTTTCTTCAGTATTGCAAAATTTGCTCAGTTATTAACTGGTGCACCAAGAAGTGATAACATGAATTAAGGCAGGATTATTTTTTTTCTATTCTGATTGAATTGCTCCTCAGATCTTTCCCTCTCTCTTTCTGATTCATTTTATGAAAGCTGCATTAAATTTTATGGAAAATAAACATTAGTATATGGATAAAAATGTAAATCCACAGAGGCTGGAAAAATAAAAAGTAGGATTCGTGTGATCTTTGTCACTTTTCCCATCCTGTATAGATGTGCAGTATTTTGTTACTGAGATTTACAGTGCTAAATATATGGCAGAAGAGAGCTGCTGCTGGAACAAATCTTTGTTGTTCGATTTTTATGCGATTTTTGTGGTTTTTTTTTTTAACAAGGGTTCTTCAAATTTGTTTGTTTGATTCTCTGGTTAATGTAAATTATTTTAATTAAATTCCATTGGAATTTCATCTGGTCACCTTAGAAAGAAAATGTGAATAAAGAGATACTTCTTTTGGAAGAGGGGTAGAGAGAGATGGATGTAAGGTTTGTGTAGTCTCTGATGGAATAAAATTTGCAGGCTTACTCCCACACTGACTGAGTGGCTTTGGGTGGTGGTCCAGCAGATGCAAAGAAGCTTTCCTAATTGTGCTTGTTGTAGCCATTTTTTCACACTGGTGTTCAGAATTTCAAAGAAATATGTGCCAAGAAAAACTCTGTTCTGTTACACAGATTAAACAGTAGGGAATCACACTTCCTTAAAGGTGGTCTGATGTCTTCATAACATTCCTGAATTAATTTGCTTATACTGTAGAAAGTGTATAAATCTGTGCTTAGAAAAATGAATATCAGTTTTGAAATGCAAATATAGAATCATAAAATCATCAAGGTTGGAAGAGACCTTTAAGATCATCAAGTCCAATAGATTGTCCTCTAAGCAGGCAATCCATCTGTAACTTCAAAGCAGGTGGCACTCTTTATCAATGCATCAATGCAAAAGAAAGGATATTTCTCTTACAGAAAAGAGATTTAGCCAGAGAAGCAAGGTATTCTTCAGTTATTTACATCATCTTATGTGATGTTGAGAAGGCTGAAGTTTAGCAAAAAAATGGAAATATAATCATCAGAATTAAGGCTAGCTAGAAACGTGGCCTTGTTCTCCAAACCCTTTAACTTTCAGGGCGTTTCATAGTAGCTTTAAAAGTGCTGCTATACTGTAACTGAAGTTAATTTTTTGTGTATGAGAACTGACAAAGTTTTTAAGTGTGTTGTAGAAGAAACAGCTGAATTATAAGCAACTTCTGAAAACTGGATATTCATTACATTGGGTGAAATTTAAGTCAACTTAACTTGGTTGAAATTTACATCCAGAAGGATTGTGTATTTTAAGGGTAATTCTTTGATACTTAGCACATCCATGTTCCTTTCAAAAAACTAGCTTTAGCAATTAGGACAAGATTTCTAAATGTGTGGGGTGCCTATAGGTGCAGTGAATGCCTGACAGGATTTTGGAGTCACATGCATCTGATTGGTGAGGTAGCTCCTGAAACTCAGCATGGAGGTGAGAGATGCAGCTGCCTAACAATTTGGACATACTGTGACCATAGGCACTCTGAAGGAGTTGGGAAATTCCAACTTTTACTCTGTAACTTATAAAACATTCTCATTGTCTCATACACTGAAAATTTATTTGCATCTTTATGTAAGATCTAATGACAGACGATAGCAGAGAGGAAAATCTGGATAAAAAGAGATACAAATACCCTATGAACAGAACTCTCCCTGACAGGGAAAATAGAAGGGATGTCAGAATAGATTGTATTTTTCTGAATCTAATTTAGTTTAAGAACCTTTTAAATCTGAAAGGCGAGGGCAAATTCAGCTGCCAAAAAATAGCCACAAAAGCAGCTGTTAGGATTTACTCAGTAAGATGATTTCTCACTGTTGAATGCTGCATTCAGTACAATAGCTGGATATATCCTCGCTGCACGCTGTTCTCTCATCACTTTTTTCCTAAGTAAATTTGTGTGAAGAGCTAAAGAAAAATTTTCCTCCTTCTGAATATTTTGCTCATTATATCAATCTTCCCATATGTAAGAGGGACCTGCAAGAAAACTGAAGAGGGACCTTTTCACAAGGACATGTAGTGATAAGACAAGGGGGAATGGCTTTAAATTGAAAATGAGTAGGTTTAGATTAGCTATTTGGAAGAAATTCTTTACTGTGAGAGTGGTGAGACACTGGAACAAGCTGCCTAGAGAAGAGAAGCTATGCCCATCCTTGTAAGTGTTCAAGAACAGGTTGGATGGGTCTCTGAGCAACACCTACTGGAAGGTGTTCCTGGCCATGGCAGGGGAGTTAGAACTACATGATCTTTAATGTCCTATCCAAAACAAAGCACTCTATAATTCTCTTATTCCCCATGCAAAATTCCATAGCAATGCTTTTGAACACAGGATTCCTCCTAAACATGCTTGGGGAGAGGAGAAAGGAAGTTAATGCTATTAATTTATTCAACACATCAGCCTCACCGATCTTATAGGATTTAGTAGTCTTCTGCATAATTAGTTCACTTATATGACCACCGAAGTAATTATTTATTGTTCCTTAAGCTGGCATGAGAAAGTTTCTTGTAGCTCTTGTGGATCCTCTTGGATATCCAGTCAACTAGTTCGGGGGATTAAAGTCAGCACCATCAGTGTAAGTTGTATATATATTTTTAGCTCTTCTATGCTATTGTGAGAAAAGAGATCTTCATACTTTGAAAGCCTCTCTGAATACTTAGAGCTACATACAAGCATAGCATGGAAACCAGCACATCTGCTACTAGATTCTGATGGCCTGACCAAATCTTTGGTCCGGGATATCAAGGGATGCATCCTGAAGGATTTAATCCAGGTCACCGTGTTCAAAGAAACTCTGCGCAGATATGTACAGAATGTTCATTAAATTACCTTCAATAATAAGATACTGGTAATTCATTGCAAGCATTACACTAAAGCACATATAAAAGCCCTGGTTAAAAACACCTTTTCAGTTAAGTCCTTGTTTTGAAGTGATGTTGAAATGTTCATAATGTCTTTGAAATCCCTTTATGTCCATAGAACCAACAGAAAAGAATAAAATATGAGGGAAGCTAGAGAGTTGCATCTAAAACTCATTTGTGAAAGAAAATACACAAGTACATTTGAACTGCTAAAAAAATTATTCTTTACTTGCATCATGCAATTGTTTAGATCTTTGACTTATCAATTCTAATAAAAGTGTTAGTACCATTACATTATTCCTACTCCCGAGTTTGTAGTTTCCTTCTATACAATGTGAGCTGTGGGAAGCACAGTCTATGCCACAGCAGCCTCCTTTATTATATGACAACTACTGATCCTGTGAAAGGGCTGTGTCATGCTGCTTTGTGTATGTGCATTATTTCTCAAAGAGAATCACCATTCAGAATAATTAATCATAATTAGCAGCAAACCAGGAACAAGGTCAAAATACTAACTGATTTTTCTTCGCATACATCAATCTCACCTATTTATTGTGCAGTCAGGGAAAAAAACCCTTCTTTTTCAGAATGTGTGCTTTTGTAGCTTAGATGCAGCAGTAAAAGCAACTCTTAGAGCTGATTTTATGCAGGGTGGGTTTTTTTTCACTTGAAGGAAAAAGTCACAATTTAAGCAGTTAAGTTAGGCAGTATTTCTTTTGTCATCCTATTCAGTCCTGTAGATTGCTGGCGTCTTTTTTAGCTCCTAATGAGTATATTCACATAAGTGCTGGTGACATATATCAGCACCACAGAGTGAACTACAGAAATGAAAAACAGGATTTGAGGCCAGCACACTTACTAAAAACACTGAAAGAGATGTCCTTAGCAATAAACAAGAAAATAAGAGGGAAGGCCATGACAGGGTTTTTTTGTATATCCTCTGCATATATGCACTGATGCTACAAAGCTGCACAAATGGAAATAATAAAGGATATGATTTTACCCCTAGGCTTGACTCTAGTAACTGATAAAAAGTAAGAAGAGGAACAAATCTGATCTAATGACCTGTGCAGTGAGGACTGAGGAGCTGGAGAACAGGTTATTATTGATTTGATCCTGTATACATTAGGAAGTCAAGCTGAATGCAACACCATTAGGACATGATGCTATATGCTGGTTATCCATGTAGATAAGAACCAACCAACTGAAGGCACATTTGAAAGTAAGAATTAGATGATTTTTACTTAATGGGTCAGAGAACTCTGAAAATGTTAAATCAGCTTAGTACTAGTTTATTTGCTGTGCTTCTACTTGAAGGACAAAGGTTTGACAAAAGTAAATAAACCAACAAAACTCTTTCTATTCTTGAAAATTAGTGAAAATTTATCTCAATCTTTGCCCCTTTCTCTTTACATTTCCTTTTTCTAAAAAAAAAAAAAAAGCAACAAAGAGAGATCACTCCTGACATAAAAGATTTATTCCTGACCTTAAAAACAATACTTTAGACGTCATTTACATGCTGTATACCAGATGATGTAGCTAGCAGCTTTGATAACTTGGAAGCATAGGTTTTTGTATGTAAATATGTCAATGTGCTGGCTACTAAAACTCAGAAGGGAGTACTGCTGGTACATTTCACATATCAAAAATTATTGGATCAAAGCAGAAAACACAGTGAATTGCTCCTTAAGTAACTGCAAATCACATGAGGAAAGGGAAATAATTGTTGAAAGGCCCCAGTTTGCAACAGGCATGATAGAAATTGCATACAGACAACATTTTCTATAATTGACAGAAATGTTAATCTGTATATTTTTAACCTAGTCAAGTTCTGTAGAATAGCCTTTAGAAATAGCAGTGTTTCAGAAAGAAGGGAAAAAGACATAAATAGGAAAATGCAGGGTAAAAATCCCACAAATAAGGCCTTGAGTAACATATACTTGGAGACAGCATTTCAATCTCTATCAACCCAAACAATTTAAGCTCTAAATTAGAGCTTCTGAAAGAAGTCTAATTGCAGTGTACCTAAACAGTGCATTTCCATGTACATGAATGCCATATTACATATTTGGCCATGAGAATTTTCATGATAAATATCGCTCTTTAAAACTGGTAGAGGTGGCAAGGGGAGCCCCTTTTATCCCTCTCCTTCTTCGTATCTTGGCTCCCCTTTTATCCCTCTCCTTCTTCGTATCTCTTTCAGCTGCATTCTTTTAGTGGTAAGATTTTTATTTTGTTTTTCCCTCGTGGAAAGTCTGACATGAGATTTCTGAAATACATCCCAATTCTATTCCCATTATGTAAACATCAAAGTCAAACAATATAGCAATATTTTTTGAGTATTTTATATACATTGTGAGTATATATCATTACATATTTAACAAATAAAAAGAGCAAGTTATGGAGAGTTTATCCAGTTTATCATTTCTCCTAAGGAATATAGATTATTAAAACCTCAGCTGTACTCAGATCAAGCCAAGCTATCAAAAAAACAAGTGAAACTGAAGAAAGTTATGTAATCATCACCTTCACCTATTTTCTCTCCTTGTAAATTCATTTGACTATGTTACTGGAAAACTTAGAAACCACTAAGACAAGATTTGACAGGAAAATGTGACATGACCATAGGAATGACTAATTATGAGTGCTCTTTTCTGGAGAACAGACATGAACTGGAATGCCATTGTTTGAAGTGCTTGTGACCTCCTTATAAATTACCTCAGCAATGATTTTCATTAATATAGAAGACTAATTGTTTATTACTGCTGCCCTCTGTTCCAAAGTGCTGCATCATGCTGCCATACTCTGCTGCAGGGATACTTCCCCAGCATTCTAAACATTGTGTTTTAATGAGCAGATATGTAAAGCATGCTATTACTTTCCTTCCTAATAATTCCTAGCAAGTTAATGTTTCTGAGATATTTTATAGAAGATGTTTAAAACAGGTTGTCCAAAAGCAACAAATCAGGGCAAGACAGACTAACAAAATTTAGACAAAAAAGCATGAAGCCAGCTTTACGGTTGCTTTAGTTTGCCTCCGCAGCCAATATGCCCTTGACTAGATAGGGTCTAACCATCTAGTACAAATTCTTATACTTACTGCTTCAGTGGGTTTTGCTGAAGATACAGGCTGCTACTATATGATTCAGCAGTGTTTATCAATTTTAATATCATGCCTCAGGAATATTGCCACTTACACTTTAATATGACTTGGCTTGTCAATTCAAATCTCACTGGTTTTTGCAATTTTAAACTCTCATGTTGTTATAATTTATAGGGCTCCATGATAACTCATGAACTATGCCTGTTGCTTTTTAGATAAGCATTTTAGGAAGCTGTGGCTTTTTGTTCTTGCAACGAGATGATTTATTTGGCAGGTTTGATTTACTATGTTTAAAGGTGTAACATTGAGAAAATTCTAAATTCAAGTTGAGAAGTTCTTATTTGAATCACAGTGGGCATCTCGATTGCAGAATGCTCCTGCAGGGACCATCCTGTAAAGATTTAATTCTTGTTGCTGATATGCCCTTATAATCGCATATTGAAATAACATCATTTCTAAGCCTATTTATGTGGGAAATGACCACCTTTTGATAAAAACTGATACCTTAATTCTTTGTGCCAACACCTCCTAATACTCATCAGAAGAATTTGTTTCCCAGTATGTGCACAGCCCTGAAATCATGACTCCTTGATACAGCCTTTGGTGTAGAATTTTGCAGGCAATGCACGATGGGAATCTGGGGGACTTGCAGCTTTGTATGTAGCCTTTTGGGAACTTACCTCCTTTCTGTTTTGAAGTTCCTTAGTGAAGACAATAAGCTTTCTTCCAGCTCACCCTACTTCACATAGATACCTTAAATGAGTCATGCAGTGACTGGGCATGTTAGAAACCTGCACTGAGTTCCTGGTGTAAACCGCTTTGTAATTGGTGTGACGTTATGTGCTAACAGCATCTTTCTGTGCAGGCAAGAATGTGTATATCATTGCCTTGGCTTTTCAAAAATATGGATAAGCTGTGTTATCTCTATCTTAAGGACCACTTAGAACTTTAGTGGCAAAGGAGGTTTTATTATTTATATAAAATAACAATAGATTTTATTAAAATAAGCAATATCTTATCATCTTTCTTCCAAAAAGTGTGCTAACATTTTTAAAAAATTCTTAAGGCACATTTATGTGGTACCACATAAATAAAAAATCTTTATATGCACCAACTATTAGTGTATTATGATGCAAAGCTGGGAGTACTTTAGTAGGAATAGTGTTGCCTGTGCATTGTGGGTGCCTAAATACTATTTTTGGGTTGGCACTGAGACTTTTGGTTTGATGTTTGGAGATTCTTCAATGTGAAATATGGTTGCAATACCACATGGTTCCTCTTGTATTTCCTTAGGCAAACCTTGCTGTCATTAACAAGCAAATTGCAAAGCAAGCCCAGCTATTTCTTTGATAGTGCTTTTTGGCTCACAGATGGGACAATGCAAACCAAAATCATTGCTGACTGAACACTAAACCCCCAAAGTGTGCTGATCATTTTGTTTACTGCTGAATAGGAGCTTTCAGCATGTTTGAGTCTTGAATTATGGGGAGTGGTGGAGGTGTGGTAAGGGGTTTAGGGGTTTTTTGTTGTTCTCTTAGCCAGCATTATATCATCCCCATTTTTTTGGTTTCCCTCTTTTCTTGTCTGTAGCCCTCACTATTTATATATCTGCAAGTTCCTTGGTCCATTTTTTCTTATCCCTCCTGCCACCATGGTACTCGATACCATTTCCAAAGTGATACCTCAGGTAAATGGATGATAACTGGTGGATTAAAACCTTTATCAGCTGTAAAAGTACAGTGTAATCAGGAGGTTTACTATGAAGTATTAGCCACCATAGAGTGGGCTCAAAACATCTGCTTTTGGAAAATAGTATTTCCAAAATATGTTGCTACTGTACTGACAGAGAATTTGTACAACTCGGTTGTTAAGTATTACAGTCTGCATGCATATGCTGACAGAACAAGGAAAAGCAGAAGGAGCTCCAAGGATTTAATTTATAGTATATGATACAGTTGTAAAATTGTAATCTTGTTTTATGTGTCTAGTTTTCTGTAAACTGAAGTTTATGGGGTAAAAAATATAATGAATCCCTTTCCTTTATTCTTTTCCTATTCCATATACTTTACCTTTATTCTGAATTTATGACTTTAACAATCTTCTGTGAAAAGCTGTTTATCTCAGCTCTGTGCATTTTGACATTCAGGACTCATGTGGCTTCATTTATTTAATCTAGAATGTTTGTGAAAGAAACACCAACTGCAACTGTGAATATTCGGAAATATAGTGCGATTCTCTGTAAAAGCAGGACATTTTCTTTACTGTATGCTCTCAATTTTTCAATATTTTTACTCTTTCATGAATAGCATAAGCATTTAGATAAAATTTGTAGAAATTTACCAAAATAACTTTTTTCAAAATCAATGTGAGGAAATGAAATAGCGTTTTGTGGTTTTGTACATGTGTGTATGTAAATATGGGCACACACTAATTTATTAAAGAGCAAGTTGCTATGTATAGTGCTCTTAATATTTACAGAAGATAACTTCAGTGGAGCTGGCAATAAAACCTCAGAGTTGTGCAGGTGTTCTTCTGTGGACACCTGCCCTTTGCTGTTCCACAAGCTGTGCTTTTGATTCAGCTAACAGTGTCTGGAGCATATTACTACTATGCAGAATTTAGACAAAAGGAGGGAGCTGCAATATCTCTGAGTGTTGCTGCAATTTATAATTCCATATGGATGCTTTAAATTTATTGTTTCTGAGAGTAGAACTGAGAGAATTAATGAGCTGGTTTGTAGTTTTATATTGGGCAGGTGACAGAGGTGACAGGCTTAAGCTGTAGGAAATTTGTGATAGCTTCTTAGAGGTGGGTTTGGGGTCTTTTGTTTGGTTTTCCACAATGCTCACCACTTAATAATCTTTAGTTCTCTTGGTATCAAGTCAGCTCTTCCTCTTTTTTCAGGATCTTCCCAAGAGTCCCATTGCAAGAAACCATTTAATTGATCTTTGTGATATTTACAGTGAAGCTCAATATATTGCCCTCCTTAAATAGGCATTAAGCATTGGTTCCATAAATTGGTCTGTTTCCTCTGGGCAGAGCTGTTACATCTGGGCTCATGCAGAGCTGAACAGATAGCGCAGTGTGGTCACTGCTGCTGTGGCTATCAGCCGTTTCACAGATAACATCACAGACTGATGTGATGCCTGTAAATAGCTCCTTGCACTGGAAACAATATTCTACTGATCCAGCCTTCCAGCTCTTTCCTGATCTGAACCACTGTGTCATGTGGTCTTTCTTCTAGAGCTTGAACTTTCTTGGTTATGTAACTGCTTACATTCTTGAATTTTCTGTCCTTTTTTATATGCAAGGAGCACTTAGCATACGCAAGGAGCATTTATGCCTCTTTGTGATAAGTACGCAAGGAACACTTGCTGTATGCAAGGAGCACTTGTGTTTTGTTCCTCCCTCCAAACACAACATGTCCTGAAAATACATCATATTTCTGAGACAAAGTCTTCTCATCCATCTCCTTGTCTGTTTGTGCAACACCCTGTATCATTTCTAGATAGCTCACTGACCACAGGGTAGATCTGTTTTCCCTTAGAAGACTACCATGATTCAGGTTTTAGTCAGGAGCGTTGTGGTTTAGCACTGGCCAGCAGCTAGCTCTACACAGCCACTCACTCACTCCCCCCAATAGGGCGGGGGAGAGAATTGGAAGCAGACTTGTGGGTTGAGATAAAGAAATTTTAATTGGAAAAGCAAAAGCTGTGCACACAAGAAAAGCAAAACAAGGAATTCATTAACTCCTTCCCATGAGCAGGAAGGTGTTCAGCCATCCCCAGGAAGGCAGGGCTCCATCACACCTAACAGTGGATTGGGAAGACAAACATCATCACTCCAAACATCCTCCCCTTCCTTCTTCTTCCCCCAGTTCTATAAACTGAGCATGATGCCATATGGTATGCAATATGACTGGGGTCAGATGTGGTCATCTGTCATGGCTGTGTCTCTTCCCATTATTTTGTACACCCTCAGCCTCCTCACTGGTGGAGTGGGCTGAAAGGCAAAGAAGGCCTTGATGCTCAGCAAGAGTGCAAGCATCCCTGTGTTATCAACACTGTCTCCAGCACAAATCCAAAACACAGCCTCATACTAACTATTATGAAGAAAATTAATTCTAGCACAGTGAAAACTAGTGCAGATATTGAAATAAACTCTATGACCTATATCACATGAACAGTAAGTGGATGTGTCTTTTAACAGCAATTGATGAAATTACTTTGAACGGCCAAAGTTTTAAGTAGTGGTCAGGAGAAACTACAACAGCAGAGAGCATGTCTCTGAGCATCCCTGCCAAGCAAACATCTCCTGCCTTGGCTCTTAGGTATACTACAGCTGTTAGGTCACTTCTAGCTGCCCTGTACAGACCAGACACCTTGGCTCTGTTTGCCTCTGTGCTGCTCTAATGAGCCTAGAGTGACTGGTGAGCATAGTGAGTGACTCTGTCTTCAGTGTGATGGCCTTGACATATGGTAATGTTTTAGCACACAGTAAACCCAGTGTTCTGTGATATTGCTCGTCTACTGTGTTTCTTTGTGACTTACCCATAGAGGTTCACATTGCCCATTTTAATGGTCTATGCATGTCTAAGTGGCTCCCGACCTTCTCTTTGTGACTTTCTGTGCATCTATCACAATGAGGCATAAATGAACTGTGACTGTCAGTAGCAACGTGGAATTTTTTTAGTAGCAGTGTATAGCCCAGCTGATCCCTAATCAGACCCACAGCCTGTTTTACTCCTGTAGATGAGTGCAGAACTGCAGCAGTTAGCTGTAGCTATGAATTTTGATCAGAGTAAACACCGAGGGCTCATTTGTTATGGAGGTGGTAAGAGCATGCCAACAGGCGATGATGGAGCAGGGCTGTGCACTGCTAAGAAATGAGGCAGTCAAATAATGTTACACTTCACAAATTTTCAGACACAAAATATAGTATGAGGGTTTACAAGGCTGGTGTATTGCAAGTGCCTGCCATTATCTGGTAGCACTTTGGATGTTAATTCTGGGTAACTGTCTGTGCCTACACTGGTCAGATAAATCTTTTAGGCAATGCCTCTAATAAAAATTAGAGAAAATTGAAAATGCTTTCAATGAAAGACATTTACAAACTGCCTATAGGTGCACTCAGTCCACAGCTGTTAGTGTTCATCAAAAGAACATCTGTGTTAAAATTGGCTGCTTCATCAAATTGGAAAAAGCACCTGATGTCCAGTTAGATGTTGATTTTGCTTGTCTGTAACATTTTCTCTGATTTCTTTTCCCACTTTTGGTGACATCGTCTTGGAATTGTACAAATTCCAATCTTCTATCTAGCACAGTGACATGGTTTATCAAAAGCTAGAAATCTCTTTTTTCCACCATTCTATCATGTTCATTTTATTAGTTTTCTGATATTCTTATGGCAAAGATGTGCTAAAAGAAGGCACATGGGGACTTGCATTTGAAACAAAAGTGCCAGTAACATTCTAGCTTAAATTCCTGTTTGGTAAGTCCTAAATATTAAAAAATATTTTGTATCTCTAGGATCTTTATTTTCTCATCTTCAAGCAGCTCTCAGTTTTATGCACAAGCCTTGTGATAATTAGCTTTAAGGAATAATACGATAACTGGGAAAAAAACCAGGTTTGTTCACTATTTGCACTGCACAGTATTTCTAAGGCACGAGTGAGCTAATTTAATAATGACTACATTTTAATAAAAAGTTCATCCCTGCCTCTAAAGCTTTACAAAGTCTGTCTAAAAGAACATTGCCATGTCAGGGGCTCAAGCATCATAGTGCAGTTGTGCAGGCTACCCCTGAAGCTTACAACTGAATCCTTTACCGTGAGAATTATGGCATGCCATTCCCTAATTTTTCTACCTCCCAAAAGCCACTGCCTTATCTAGTACTCAAGATCTTGATGAGTGCTATATGAAGATCTAATGCCATTGACTGTAGATCATCTGCCTTGTTTGGTCTCATATGACTGACTCCATGTGAATAACTTCAGTGCCTTCAGTTGCACAACCACGCTGGGTATGTGTATGTGTGTGTATGTATATCCACTTAGAAGTGTTCAGAGTTATTCAGAGTTTGTACACCACTCAGATTCTTCTGTGATTGAACAGCATATAACGAACTACATACAATTTAACATTCTGCCAGGATTTTGTTGTGGCGCCATAAATATAACTTGGGCTAACACACAATTTCACAAAGATAACGTGTGACTGTCCACTGAGCAGGTGCTTCGTGGAGATAAAAGTTTCAGCGGCAACGTTGCAGAAACCATACTTTTACTCTTCTGAAATTTATCTATGTATACAAGTTTTATCTGCTTGGTATTTATTTTGGGTGTTATAATTGTATGTGTTAACAGGTCATTTAGGTGCCAAGATGCCAGATGCAGAGTTTACAGTTATGTTCAGTAACATACTGATTGCCTGTCACTGAAAAGAATTTTGATTTTAAAGAAGATATAGATAGAACCAAAAGATTTCTCAGAGATGCAGAATGTTTGGCAGAAATTTTATGTTCAGCATGGGTACCACGTTTCTGTAGCACAGTTCTGTGAATCAGGCATTAAGTGTTTTATGTAGTGACCAACTTCACATTGAAAGGGATTCACCCAACATAGACATTAATTCTGTTCACACTGTCACTGAGTAAAGTACTGAGCAAAGCAGAAAAAATAGATATTTGTTCTTTATTGGAAATAAACTTTTTCATATTTGTATGGAAGAATTGCAAAAATATGCCAGAACTAATATGCACAAGTCTATTTTATAAAACAGCTCATCCTTTGTTTAAGTAATACAGACACCACCACCCCCAACTTTACAAAGTATTTTTAAAAATAATAAACAGCAAAGCATTTGTCTTGGAAGACATGTTCTCATGGTTTATACAGTGTATGTTCTAGAAGCAGTCCATTTTTAATCACTGGTTCTCTGTCAATTTTTTCAGTGCCACAGTAGATACAAAATATGATGAAATTGTATTTTATGCAGCATTTCTTTTCAGGTATTCTTTTTTGAGTTTTGATTGATTTGAGGGTTTTTATAAGAACATAGTGCCCTTGCCAGTGAGGTAGTATATGCAATAGCTAGATTATTTTAAATGTTTCTAGCTTAACAAGGCATCAGGGGCTGAGCTGACATTATCTGGCTGATTACATTTCCTGCTGTTTGCTGTCAGGAGTCAGTGAAGAAACTCTTGGTGGGACAGATAGAATCTACCTATCAGTTCTATTGTACTTAATGTAGAATTTACAGCAGAAAATCCAGACTGTCAGTGATGTGTTCAGTGACTCGTGCCAAGGCCTCTTTATCAATAATTCTTATCTTTGGAAGGGGCATAGTTACATTTCTTCAGTAGTCCATGAATTACAGAACATACAAATCTGCTATAAAATCAGTGCAACTAATTGTAAATTAATAGATTTCTAAGTGTGAAGGAGCATGTAATAATGTAGATGAGTCCTTGAATGAGGATGCCAGTTCTGGTGTCAGGGGTGGGAGCTTCCCACTGTTTTATGTGACATCTTCAAGTGTAAACACATTTCTTTTCCTTTCCCCAGCTGATTTAGCCTGCTACCGTAGCAAGTAACATTTCCATTAGCCTCCTACCGTTAAATCGTGGAGTAACTATAATCACAAAAACATCCACCATGCAAGCAAACTAATAGAGCAGCAACTGTGGTCATAGCTTATCTCCATCTTACAGGCATTTTTTGTGAGTTCACACAGTTGGTGCAGAAACAAATCCCTTCAAACTGAATCTAATGAAGGAGACTAAAAATGGTTGGTTGCAATACAGACTGTGGCTGTATAGATATTCTTGAGTGAGCTTGCTATAAATAAAAATGTTGTGTTTTTTTCCCTTACATGCAAGCATGCACATGCTGCTTTCCTTAGCACTGTTTCCCTTACATGTAAGCATGCACATGCTGCTTTCCTTAGCAGCAAGGCAGTGTCCTGTATGTGGATGCCTAGAATGCTGGGGATTGAAGTGGCATAGTCTGGAATGGTCTGACTTCAGGATACTTTAGATTTTATTTAAAATAGGGTATATGTAGATGCTGACAGGCTTAGCTATGTTAGAGGCAGTAGGACAGGAACAATTTTAAGACAAGAAGAACTTTCCTGTTTATTGCTTGCACTGTTTGGTTCTGGAGTGAAACAGATGGTGTTTGCATATGTGCAATAGCCATAATTTTCTGTGACTTAGCTTTCTTTTTAACTAGACTTAAATAAAAAATAGCCTTAATTACATAGCACAGTAAGCCTTTCCCTTCCCCCCTCTCCCCCCTCCCAATCCCAGTTTGGTAAAGCATGTAGACTTGAAGCTGAAGTGACTCTGAAGTAAGGTTAAGTTTTACACACAGGTTTTTCTGATCTGGGGTTTCAAGGTGCCCTTATCTTCCTCTGAGACTGAAGTCTGGAAACTTGGCAGAAAGCCATTCATGCCGAGGGCTTATCTTGCAGCACAGCTTCCCTCTTCTGGATACAGCTCTACCTGTTCAGATTAGTGAATTTGATGGTAGCACCTTCAGTACCTATGGGCTGTCTGTTTCGTTTATAGGGTTTTTAAAAATAATAGGATCATGAATAGGATGATGACACAAGGTCTCATAAAGAGTAGTCTATAGGTTAAATATATGCAGGAATAGGACATTTACAATGGGTCATTATTTGGAGGGAGGACAGAGTCTTAACAAGCTTTGTAATGAACTACTAGAAGTAAAGTGTGTAGAAAGGATATGTTTTTGTTAATTTTCTTATTTTAATTAGAAGTGAAATATGAGATTTTTCTAACAGCATGTTAGGTGATGTAAGAGTGGGGAAACATGAAGGGGGAAGCGTGGCTTGCTTGTGCAGCCCTGCTCAGGAGGAACAGCAGCAGCAGAATTTTGAGGCAATTCCAGACTATATCAGATGCCACCCAAGTTACACATTTTGATAACTCTTTCTGGGATTGCTGCTTACAGTTTAGTAACTATTAGTGCTTATATATGTTTATTAAAAGCCAATTTTTGTTCTGGATTTCTAAGTATCCTGTAGTGGTAAGATAGTAGTATACAACCTGTGCTCTATGTCCCCAGTCTTGGTTTGTCAAATGTATCACAAATATCACTTTTCTTGTCCAATTGTAGCATTTGTTTAGGGCCTATTTTGAATCCTTTCCTGCAGAGTGTCTCTTTGGGTGAAAGGATGCAGAAAAACAATGTTTTAGTTATGAGTAATATGCAAACATTAAGTGAAAGACTGAAGGGAAATGTATTTCTCACAAGGTCTTAGTTTAGTTAGTGATGATACAAGCTTTAGAAAAAGTGAGTTAATGAAGAGCTTTACAGAGACTGACTGAGAGGATTTTTTGATGGTGTGTCACCCCCATCATGCCATTTTCTGCCCCCTGCCCCATCTTCCCCTCTCTCCCATGGGAGAAGGGAGGGGGATAACAGTAGAATTCTGCAGAATGCTGGATATGAGTAGAAAATATCTAGCGTCGGTCTGTACTCTCATGTCCAGCCAGGAGGTTCCAGTGGAGGAGCTGCTGAGCAAGTATCCCCATCTGCTAAGGGTGTGGTGAGGAGCTCAGTCCCTCTGGACCAGGGGTGGCACATTATCCATTTCTCTCTGTAGCTTTAATGATGAAAGTGGCTCTGCAACTATGCTGCGTGACACAGCCTTGTGCTAATTAGATGGCATCTCTGTCTCCAAAATAATAGGAACATTCTTGCTGTGTTAAAAACCAAAAAAGAAGATGCACTTTAAATATCTGTTGGAAGGGTACAACTGCATACAAACTATTTAAAATCTTCTGAGAATTAGAGGTTTATTATACAGTCAACTATACTCTGTAGGAAACCCTTTGTTTCTCCTTAATAGGCTTTCAGAGTTCCTTATTTAAATGTACAACATCATGTTTTAAATGATTCAAACACTTCCTGATGGCAAATTTAGAAAAGAAGCAGTGCAGTTCAAAGGTGGTATCAATTGTAAATGAGGGACTTTGTTCTTTTCCTTTTTCCTCTTCTCCTAACCTCTCTTTTAAGTGTCCTCATGCATTAAGTATTTCATAAGGTTGAGCAGTGGTGTACTCTTAAACTACCCCTTCTTTGATAATACATGCTAGTATTTAGAAAGGGTTCCAATGTCAGTATACACATTTACAGTGGAGGCAATATGTAGTATTTTTTAAATCCCATATTACAGTAACTTTCAGACACTACCTCATTTCATATTTCACTGAATTAATTTTTATTATCACAGTTTTTGCTTACAAAGCTAATGAATTATGGAGGACTTCTGATCCAACACCACTGCAGTTATTAAGAACTATTTAAGCAGACGGGATTAAATACTATGCCAATTGTATAGTTGCTGAGTTTATAACGATGCATAAATTTAGTTCTCACTTGCTCTTGGGTAAGGCCACCGAAATCAATCCACCCATTCAAAAGGGGTGAAGCTGCCTCAGGTGTGCCATGACTGAGTGACCCTTTGGCTGTTGCCTCAGGCAGAAGAGTTTGTGCTGACACAGCCTCAGAGGGAGGGGGAGTGTGGGACTGGCCCCTCTGATTAGTGAGCTGCCCAGAGCAGCTTTTCTGCCCAGCCCTGCTGGACAGGGTTTGTATCCCCACCTTGGTTCTCCCTGTCTCTCTAAATCATATATCTTTTTCCCCATATTCTGTGCCATTTTGGATAAGAGGCATATTGATGAAGATGTGTGTTGACTAAATATGCATGCTGGTTGTAGTACACATGCAGACTACCCTAGTTTCTTATTCCCTGCAAAAAATCTCTTACCTATTTTTATTTTGTGTGTGTGTGAGGGAGGGGAAAGAGGGGAGAAAACTAAGTGAAGGAAAACCTTTTTCCTTCCCCTAAATGTAAGATCTGTAACACAGAGTTCCTGATACATTATTTTAATCTTCTTTCTTTTATTTGTTTCTCATTTTAGGTAAGTGGGAGCTTTCTCTTCATGACTTGGGAACACATTGAATTGCTGTGGTAAGTGTTCTCCATCATGTGAATATAGGGATCAGCTGTGTGTGAATTAGCACCTTAAATTGGCTGCACCAGGGGCAGTTGATGGGTTCTAGAAGGCTGCATAGCTATCTATATATATTTGTGCACACACAGTTAGCTGTTTTATTTGTGTCTTCGGCCATTCTACACGAGTTGTTGGTTTTTGGAAACACAGGAGATACTCTGTTCTCTGTAGATCTGCTCAATTTTCAGCTTGCAGGTAACCTGAGTAAATTTTATTCATGCAACTGTGGCTACATATTCATGTAACTGTGGCATTGGCTTGTTACGTTGTGTTTAGTCTTGCAAGTTTGTTAGCTGAAGTGGTTTACTTGTGTTTCTGTTTTGGAAACTTGTCCTCCAAATTTCATGTGTTCAGTGATAGAAATAATATTGCTTTCCTCATCTCCTTTAGTGTTGTTTCACACTGCTTTGTTGTAGCACAGTCCTGATGGTTAGTGGCTTGAACTTATTGCTGTATGTGGTTTTATTAATTGCAGATGACTATAAATTGCATGTATATGTGTGAAAACAAAATATTTTAACACCTAGCCATGACCTCTTTCAGGGTAAACATACTTGACTTCGTGCTACCTGTTCCTGTTCATAGCTGGGTAAAATGGAAGGATGGACTATTTTTTAGGAACTTTGGGTTTTAGATATTAAGGGGGGAATTTTCTACTAAGGGCATGCAAATTCCACAGGGTTGGTTTTTTGCCTAAGCAGGTGTGTGATGAATGAGGCAGCAGACTGCAGGAGTGACAGACTTCCTTGTGTGTTTCTGGCATTGTCCTGGGAGTGGCAAAACATGTGTAATCCTCTTCTTGAAAGGACTGTGAGCACATGTTCTAGTATCATCTATTCAGTTGTGGCTTTGAAATGAAATTTTATGACCCTGCTTGGTTTTTGTTTTCTTTTGGAAGGGTTTGGGAGTTTTGTGATTGTCAATCTTTATCCTATGTGGGTTTTGTGTATATATTGGATTAAAAAATGCATTACTTACAAAGGTAGTATTTTAAGCTTATCCATCATGCTTAGCCTATGTCAACAGCATTATTTATACTGATGATGTTTTTAAATGCAGGTAAAGAAGATTATGCTAGTGTAGAATAATGCTTATTTGAAATGGCTTCTTTCATTAGTTCACCTTTTTAAGCAAATGAAGATGGTTTATTTGCATTGTGATTATCTTTTGTTGTAATATTTTTGATAAAGCAATGGCAATACTTCTCTGAATTTTCAAATAATCAGTTATTAATTATGCAAGTGATGGAACTGTAATATATCCTGATTCAGCATGGTCATATGAAAGCTTGGCACAATCCACCTACACTGATAGGGCTATTTTATATGGAAAAAGTTCATCGTATAGTTAAGTCTGTACTTGTAAAATTCAGGTTTTACTCAAGGCATTTGTAAATTAGCTGGAGGACACCCAAGTGCACTTCTTTGTTCTGTTGGTTTGTTTTTCAACTTTCTTAAGGGAAACATTCAATACCATACATAGATCAAAATTGGATATATCTTTTTTAAAGGCTATAGATTATTGCAACTGCAAAGATAATACTGGGGTGAAGGAGAAGCTAGTACAGTGACAAAATTACAGCATGTGTGTGATCATATACATACATAAATATATGATTTTTTATTTAAAGACGTTGTCCAATGAATCAAAATTCTTCCACTGCTGAAAGAAGCTTTTAAAAAAGCCTCAAAGACACCTTTTAATAGCATATAAGTTTTAAGTAGATTGTATTTAAGTAATTTTATAGGATTAAGCAATCTGATAAAGAATGTTAACTACTTGTTTCAAAAACTGAATTTATAATGGAAAAATATTTCTTTGCTTTAAATGTCCTTTCCCCCTCACTTCCTTTTTTTCACTGAATTCTTGCTAAAATATTTGATTTTTTTTTGAGGTCTTAAAACAAAAAAAAGAAATTTGCTGTACAAAGCGACAGGTAGAAAAATTCAAAGTAACTGAAAAAAAATCCAAAAAAAATCCAATCACACCTTGCCAATACAAATAATATTTTAGTGCTTGGTAATGTAAGTAGAAAAGTATCAACAGTGAGAACCAGAAAATGTCCAAAGGGAAGAACATTTCATGTCAAAGTTGGATAAAAACCTCATGGGAGTTTTCCACCCTTGTGGCATTAGTTGAGGGGGGGAAGGAAGCCATGTGAGTGTGTAGCACTACATACAGTCTGCTGAAGACTTGCCAGTGGCCTGTGCATAATGGAAATTGTGCTTAAGAATGCGGTTATACCAGTGTCAATCCTAGTTGCATATTCTTTTCTAGTTTTTTAATCGTATCTCCTTGTTGGGTAGGACACTTAAAACTGAATTCCTGGCAAACAAGTAATTTTTTCTTGAAATGTACTAAAGATAGCAGATTTTGCTTTAAATGCCACCTTGAGGTCTGTGCCCCCTGCTGTTTCCAACCCTGTTACAGTTTTCTATTGAAGAAGCAGGACAAGAAAGATCAGAAAATAGAAAAATGGGAAGGTGAAGGTCAGTTTTTCTGCTTGCATAGGCTTTGTCATATTTAGGCTTTGAACTCTTTTAAGCGGCACAGCAATCCAGATGTTGTTTGAAGAGCTACCTCAAAGGAGGTTGGTCAGAGCAAATCACACCAGTGTCAGGGCAAAAGTGTGATTGTGGTTTTTCATGACCATATACAGTTCAACATCCAACAGCTTGACAGCTGCACCCCACTTCAAGTGGTGATGGTGTACTGACATATCTGTCTTTTCTTTAGGATTGATTTGAGGGTGCTAGTTCTTGATGCTTGAATTTTTTCACTGTAACAGCTGCAGTTAACAATTTGTTGTAGGTTTGTTTCTTTTTTTACTACTGCTTACCCACAGTGATCCTCATTTGTACTTGGCATCATTATATCTGAAGTTTTTCTTTTATTATTTTAGCAGTGCTATTCTTAATCTTCATTGTATTTCAAAAATCTCCAGAATTTTTAGAACTGAATTTGGGATTGATGCAAATATTCAAGTTTTTTCTATTATTTTCTTTAGCTCAGGTTGCTTTCAAATTTCTGTAGAGAAACCTTAGTAAAACAAGACAGTGTTGTAGAAACTGGGAAAACTAAGTCTTGAATCCTTTATACACAGCAAACATTTGAATTAGTCTGGCTTTGCAGACTTCCCTGGTAATCATTATTTTAGGTTGTAAATGTTTCTAGTGTCACTTATGTTACATTCTTAAATATCAAGTTTAGTTTTATTTTCAGAAATAAAGTAACTTTAAAAAGCCCCTTAGCTTACAGCTTCTATTACCACGTTGTCTATTCTCTTGTTATTGATAGTGAAGTCAAAGGCTATGGCCAAGACCGTAAAAGAAACTTCTGTGCCTTTTGCAGCTGCTCAAAGGAGAGACCAAATGAAGTTACACTATCAAAAACTTGTAAATATTAAATATCTCATAGTTCAAAATACCTAGCAAAAATTGCAGTTCAAATAATAAATGTTGGATTTGGTATTCATAGCAATTACTTTAGACCTGTGAAGTTTGCTGCATATGTATGGGAGGGGAAAGCATCAGGTTACTTCAGCTGAACTTTGAGCCATGCCTGGAGTGCATGTACTCCAAGGTGGATGAAGGCTATCAAGAAGTTTCTCCATCTGGCTTGTGGGATAACTTTCCTTTCAAAAATAATCCTGGATTGATGAACCTTTAGGGGTGGGGAGTGTTTTGCGTTTATCTGTTGTTTTGGGTTTTTTCAGTTACTACATTTGTCAAACTACTTTGAAAAAGATGTTTTTGATAGCCTGCTGGTATATTTATTAAAAAAATTGAATTTTAAGAATACTTGATTCCAAGAAGTGCTCTTTAAAACCTTTATCTGAAAGGATAAATCAATGTATTTCAAGGTGTTTCATGAACAAAAATGAAGCAAATAAGATCTCAATTTTCTGACAGTACAAAGTGCAAAAACACCCAACCCAACCACTCCATCTTGTCTTTTGGAGCCGATGTGAAATTTTCAATAACAGATTGTTTCTAATAAATTTACTTCCATTGCATTAATCTGTTAAATAACATCTGACTTTGCTTTTCATTGTTGCATGATTGAGATTTTCCTAAGTAGCCTTATTTCTACAGTGGACTGGTTAAGGTTATCTATCAAAGAAACTTCAATGTCCACTGAGAAAAACGCAGTGTCTGTCACTGAACTAAACCCCTATAATAATAATCTAAAAGTTTTGAAACATTTTTTTAGCTTGTGTCTGAATGCATGTGTAAACATGTATGCGATTAAATAGGTTTATAAAACCAATAGATTATTGGTTTTATAGATTATTGCAAGATTTCTAATAGATTATTGCCACCTAGATTATTTGTTTCAGTTTGTTGTTTTGATGGTCATAACTACATTACTTTTCTGATTTTGTACACGGACATTTTGTATTGCATTGCCATCTCTTGTAGTCCATGACCTCACCTTCACCTTACCTCGTTCTTGGTGGGATTAGTTTGCAGTGTTTCATAAAGCAAAAAGCGCATTAGTTGCATTAATTCAGAAGTCAGGTCCAGAGGGATTGTAGTCATAAGCTTATCATTGTACCTTTTAGTCTATTAAATTTCATTCAAAAGGCTTAATAATAATCTTGTAGCTGCAGCTTTTTTTTTTTATCTTCAGTTTCTTAATTTTGAAAGTGAGGGGTGAATTTTTAGGGAAATAATCAGTATAATCTCAGAAGATGCACATAGTCCTCCATAGCAGGATTTGTTTCTTTATGCCAGAGTGAGTAGAACCACTATGGCAGCAAGAAGAGTGAGCTCATGTGCAACAGGGTTTCAGATTGCGTGTTTTACTAGGCTTGTGCAGTGTCCCTTGTACAGACCCAGTGTGCAGTAAGTTAGAGGTGATGCATTGTCTTGTTAGATTGGAGCTCTCAGATTTGACTGAGAAACTGTAGAGAGCACTTAGGTGTATGTGTACCTGCTCGTATTAATGCCAGTCAAAGCAAGACATGGAAACTAAGCATCTGCAAGTTTACATGTTAATGGAACAGTTGGCTGGCCTAAAAGTGGTTTATGAAGCCTTGATATTTTTGTGGTTTGTTTCCATCAGCTAGTGAGGACAAACTGAAAGTTAAATTATCTCGTGTTGTGTATCAAAATTGGATGTCAAAAAAGAGCCATAGTATTGTTTATGGAGCAGAATAACTCCAGATCATTTAACTTCTGTGAATATGCAAAAGTTAAACATCGTATTGTTGGTTGCCACATATATATTGATCTATGTAATATATTACCATGGACACTTTTCTAAACAAAGTGGAATTTATAGACTGCAACCGGAATCAAATTTTTTCAATTATGAAATATTGAAGTGAAACATTTTGTGATTATTATTTGAATGAGTGCTTTCCTAATTATGTGAAGTATCTGTTTTCCTCAGGGTTTGCCTGAGGGGAAACAGTAAAATACTACTTTATGGTTTTTTAGTAATGCCTTCATTTTTTAATTTTTTTAAAATTTTGTAATCTGTGAGGATTTCTTTCTGTCTTCTATATTCAGAACTTAATTTTTCTTTTATGGAAAAGAGATGGGAAGAGAAGCTTATAAATATCTGTAATAACATCAGAATAAAATGACAGCAGAGGTGTTGACAAAAAATTGTTTTAACCTTTATTTACAAATGTAATTAAGAACTGAAAAGATAACCTTAAAATAAAATCATGGGGGAGACTCTAATGCATGGTAAAATCTGCTCTTTCATTACTGCACAATTTCAGTGCTCATTTGCATTGTTATTTCCCGAAGTCCCTGCAACTGTTAAATTATGCAAATCAAGTTACCATAATATTCAGTGCCAAAATGTTTTATTTAATAGCAGTCATTAATTTATTTCTCTAATCGAATCCACTAGGAAATCATTTTAAATGTATCATTTTGCTTTAAATAGGTCCCAGTTCAGCAGAAGGAAAGCCTGTTGGGCCTTACAATCATGGGTTTTTTTCAACACATGCATGACAATTCAGCAGTGATGCCTCCCTCTTT